>NC_135570.1:8625321-8815321 GCF_964340395.1 Glandiceps talaboti
AAACGAAAGATATGCCATGGAAGTTTGTAATATTTGACCAATAGATAATATTACTTGAAAAGTGTAGGGGACGATATGCCGACTACTTGCAAAAGTTTGATAACAGGATTAGAGAATCGTGGGTGATATTCTTAACTTTTACACAATAGAAAATCTCGCGACTTATTTAAACAAACTTAGCCAGGTGTCTGATATTCAGACCGTGGTGGAAGAGACGTGTTCCACTCCAGACAACCGAGGTTCCAGTGTTTTATCAAAACCTTTACGGATTAGCCAGTATATGTAATAAAGGGATAAACTGCATATGAGATGATGTATGGAGTGTGACTGGAACACAGCCTACTTGATTAAAGCCCAGAGCTAGGAGAGACAGGTGCTCTCAGCTCTGAGGTCAAAATCCAAGTCCCGAATCTGCGACGCTATGGTCGTTACTGTAATTAAATTACAATAAGTCACACATAGGAGATGAGCTTCCCAATATAACAATAGGTCATGCATAATTAGGAGCATCATAGAAATGAAACAAAGGACACTAAACTTTAACTTGGATGACATCTCCATACGATATTAGTGTACCTATTGTCTTAAGACCCATGTGAGCTACTGCAATAAAATATATTCATTTCTTTAACTATGTGTTTGGCGACATACTGTAGCCAAACAAATTCACGAGAGTTTGCAGGATTCGTCAAACGCCAGAAATGTAAGGAAAGTAGGAGACAAGACGGGTCGTATACCTAACTTATAAGAGTTGTCAAAATTTCTTGTCGTCCTCGGATATATACACGCTGTGGATGTGAGTAATTGCCATGAATACACATGGAACTATGACATGGTCACGGGGAAAGGGAGAAATGATCCCTTCCAGTGCTAATGTATAAGAAACAATCTTAAAAGAGGTTTATATATAATACCCCAAAACCAACATCAATATGGTTTGACATGCGACGTCATATATTAGAGTCTAATACTATTAGATATGGCATATATGTGAAATGTCGCGCTGTCCTCGGAGGTTCTTATTGTACTGCACTGTACATTAATAGTTTTTGTGTCTCCATCTCCACGTAGATGCATTATGTTATCATTACTTGTATTGGATGCATGTTGTTTTTTTGAAATTTAGTTTTGTAAGAAATAAAGTTCATTTCTTCTTGTCCTCAAAGCTATCTCTGCAATTTTAGGTTATCGTTTGCAGGTTTTATGCCAGAAATAGGTATTATTACATATTACTTACTTTCGGATTAGTGTAATTAGTGCATAGATGTAAATACGCACTGTTTGCCTTTTCTCTTTAAAGTTTAATGTCATAATCCCTCTTACCCAATGGTACAAACAAATTACAGCTCTTATTTGCCAAACTCTGAGCAGGCTGTAACTTTCATTTTTGTATGTATGTATGTATGTATGTATGTATGTATGTATGTATGTATGTATGTATGTATGTATGTATGTATGTATGTATGTATGTATGTATGTATGTATGTATGTATGTATGTATGTATGTATGTATGTATGTATGTATGTATGTATGTATGTATGTATGTATGTATGTGTGTGTGTGTGTGTGTGTGTGTGTGTGTGTGTGTATGTATGTATGTGTGTGTGTGTGTGTGTGTATGTATGTATGTATGTATGTATGTGCGTGTGTGGTGTGGTGTGTGCGCGCACGCGTGCGTGCGTGTATGGATGTATATGCATTACGATATAAAATACAACACATTTTCATGCATAACATCACATTTGTACTCTCGAAATTAATGTTTTCATTGTTTAATTTACACATTGATATTGCTAAAATCGTTATTTTCATGTTTGCAATAAATGTTTGCATTCGTAAATTTCATGTTACTATTCGTCAATGTCTATTCATGTGATTTTCAATATTGTTATCAATGAATCATAAACTTGCATTCGTAAATAACATCTGCATTAATCAACTTATTTTCAAATTGGACAAATATTATATTTGCTTGCCAAAGCCTTATGTCCACATGCTACGATCCTATTACTGTTGTACACGAGCGTCATTTGCATAGGTACGCATGAGTATTGCGATTCAAATGAAACTTTATATATTATGTACATGTGTAATATAATTGTAAAACTTCAACTGAGTGAGTATATGATTGTATGATTATAGCATGCACAAGCAAAAATATTGTCTTTGAACAGAAAATATGGAATATATACCCTGGTCGTTCTACGTCACGACAACCCGTGTCCACGTCACTGGTTATGGGATGTTCGAAATATGAGCAAAAACGTTCTAAATCGCTGTTATTTTTCCCATTTGGCACGAATTATGCTTGAGGAGGTATAACTATGTTATTCCTAATATTTGTCTTCATTCAGCCAGGAAATACTTAGACCTAAAGATTTGACACTACTAGGAGCGACTCGTGGTGACAAGGCCCCCTAGGTCATTCGTATTTTCCTTGGCCGAAGGAAGAAACATATTTGGGGATAATATCTAAGTATTGCATGTTTGTTTGTGTATAGGAGTATGTACATGAGTTGACAGTGTGCACACAAAAAGTGGACATGCATAGTATATGTGTCCGAACATCCCATGATAAAGAAATAGACTGAGAAGCATTGTAGTGTTATTAAATATGATACCAGAATACCTAGTTAGCGCTATTCCTTGAAAAACTCACTTTTTGAAATCCGACGCTTCAAAACTAACTGTTTTGATGAAATCTTTTGGAAGGGACTATAGTTTCGAAAACGAACTGAAATATCAAGAAGAAGAGGTTTATATTATGACAATTATCAATCATAATATGAGGTAAAAAAAAGTAAGTGATTTCCAATGAAATGATATAATGATATGGTTTGGCCTAGTATACTCTGACCACGATTCATCTGGGTAGATCAAAGTGGCCATGGGTATTTCTTTTCGATTGTTAACGTACAACATCGCGTTCTACTTGAAAAATCAATGTGAAAGAACACTGACAAAATATGTGTTTGTAACTCAATGCACTGTAAAAAGCTAAAAAGTGTGTAAAAAGTTTGTTATTGTACGTATAATAACAAACCTTTTACACGTTATAATATTTTGCAATTTATTGAGATACAATGACATGCCATATGTTCTTTCAAATTGATTTTTCAAGTATGTAGCCACGATAAAATTATTTTATAAATCCAAAATCCAAAATGAATTTAATACCCCCAATCCTCATCCATGTGGCCACTTTAGTCTCAAATAATTTCTTGGGGTTCATACTCTTATGTTGACAATTAATCATCATACAAACTGAAACATATCGAGATAGAATCCGTAAGTATGGAAAAGCTATGTTGATGGATGGTACTCTGGGCAGAACTCACTGCACTGCTTTAATTTGCATATTTCAATATATAATATTCAAATGTGTACTGTATTATGATTGATATACTATAACATCTGTAGATCTAGAACATTATTCTACTGTTTGCTTTGATAAATGTTAATGTACATTACAATAGACAGACCCACCTTATTTAATCACAATCACATACATACATACATACATACATACATACATACATACATACATACATACATACATACATACATACATACATACATACATACGTGCGCGCGCGTAATATATGCATGTACAGTATGTATGTATGTATGTATGTATGTATGTATGTATGTATGTATGTATGTATGTATGTATGTATGTATGTATGTATGTATGTATGTATGTATGTATGTATGTATGTATGTATGTATGTATGTATGTATGTATGTATGTATGTATGTATGTATGTTGTTTCCATACATTTGTGTTTACGTGTCCGTGTTTGTGAAAGTGTAAACATATATTTTGTTAGGTAGAATAACTTACTGGAAATATCATACACTGTGAAGAGTATTGCATCATCTGTGGGTAAATTTATGTTTTTGTATCTGTATAGACAATCAATAAAATCAACTTGATTTTTGGGTCCGCATAAAAAATCTTGCCACTGCACTATCTACAGATAATATTGACAGATACAATGTCTTTTTAAGTAACTAACCACTTTTTAGTGAATATATGGATATTTCATGAAAAAAATGTCCCCGTTCTAGTTAGAACAGGTTTAACATTTCGAGACACGACCTTTCTATGTTTCATGGATTCTCGATAATCTAATCCAAAAATGACACTTTTCTATGGAGAAATATTGAATTTTTTTACAACACTATGGAACAATTGTCAAAAGGAACACGAATATTAACTGTTTTTTAAAAAAAAGATCTAGTAGGAAATGCATTGATCAATATCCATGACGGAGAGGTTGGAGACAGCTGAATCACAGAGTGTCCATCAAAATAATATGATGTACGTGCCAATAGCGAACATATAAATCTTAACTCTTTAGGCATAGATGCAAAAATTGAAAAGCGTATTGCCGTCAATATGGATACATTTCAACCATTTTATCAACGAGCACTTTCGCGCCATGATTATTTGTCAAAAATTAACGTTTTTGTATATAAATTTTAATTTGATTTTGACCACGACTATACATGTTATGAACCCGAACTAAAAAATTTTCATTATATTGGACAAATTTTTCCTGTTTTCATAAAAATTGTGTCAATCATTTTCTCCGTGACCTGTCTCGTTGCTGGGTATTAATAATAAAAAAGTATGTAAATGACACAATACGGATGACATGCACAGATTGGCAGTGTGATTTTCACTTGCCTGCTACACGTCACTAAAACACTGAGTAAAATAGGAGGACCTTTATCATGTCTGTGTGCTCTTTGACCAAATAATTTGAATAAAATTACGATTATCAATTCATACTGACTACATGGCACATATTACAAAAAACAATCTGCCACCTGACACACAAGTATAGGATAGGATGTTAGGCTGATGACAATGGGCGGTCACACTGTTGTCAACTGTATGGAAAATATAGGTTCGGATCGAAACAGATTTTAATGAACCGTGATAGATTGACCTTCGAAATGTCAGCCACAGACGGAATAATAATGAATCTGGATATGAGGTCGAAAACCCAAATACCTAAATACGTTACAAAAAATGGAATAGGGTTGTATTAATAACTGGGGTTATGTACAAATCTGTAGTAAATTAGATGTAAAATTGATAAATCGGTTGCCACCTTAATTGTCGATGAATTTGTCTATTTCAAGAATTTAAGAGTTTTCAAATCCTTGAAATAATTGCATTGATGACGACAAGATAGATGATAGATGAAAACTAATAACTTATATCTACCAGTATCAATGTAAGCGTAAATGATCGATACTCACTAGAGATTTCAGTTATTAAAATATTTGCTATATTTCATAATTTCGTGACGTTTCCAAAATTGAGTAATGTAGACTTTGGATAAATAACTAAGCTCAGGGCTCAGTGTTTATATTTCTTCTGCTGCTACACCACAGCCCTCACATATCATTTTATGTATGACAATATATCAAAAAGCTGTTTTTTATTTTTATAAGGTATTTATAATATAGTACTTTATATACCTAATTGGGTAAATACGCACTCGTTTAATGGTAGGTGGATAGTTTAAAGAGTCTAGTGTCTGGCATTTTATTATTAACCTTAGATTTGACCGCGTCAGGAGAGGGGGTGGTCGGATTTTCGCCATTTCGAATCTATAGATTGGTTATTAGGTTACAAGTGTATGCTTGATGAAAATTTACCGCCATTCCATTCAACGTTGGGACCCAGACATTTACTGTCGGGTAATTACGAAGTATTGAAAACGGAGATACATGCGTTTATGAATCTGTACGCTGTCAGTGCAGTCCGGTTTTCAAAAGTTGTACGAATAAACGTTAAAATGACTAGCAATGGCAACAGATCGCATGTCCAGCTATAGATAGCATAACGAACGGTGACATTGAAGAAGCGGATATATCGAAATCTACTGTTATGTTTTAATGCTACTTCTGTGATTACAACAACAGCTTTTTCGTCCTTTTCCCAACTATTTCAGCAACGGAAATCAATGTACTTACCTTGATTAATACGTACTTTGAATAATTGACACGAAGTACTCTTTCCTGCCGGTAGAAATCGGAATTTACGGAGAACCTTTATCGCAACCGGCACCACAACCGTTACGTATAAATCATTGACATTAAAAAAAACCTGCGAGGACACAGCTGTGTGGATGAACGGGGATTACATTGCCAAACAAGCGATGACACGCTCTGTTCAAATAGTCATCACTCCATTAAACTTACGTCAAAGTGCAAATTGGTGGCAAAGGCTTTCCACTTGAAATAGCCTCATAGCCTATCTTATACCTGAATTTTTTTCAAACCATCGAAAATGGTGTGCTGTGAGTAACACCGTTTGCCATTCTGAAAGTTTATGTCAGGTAGGAATTTTGTATTTGCTTTCATTTATATGTAAAACAGAATATTCAATATAATACTACCGGGCAGGACGACAGGCTTGGAATGAGCCCTTTTTAATTGAATTGGTATTGTATGCATGAGTTGTATTTATACATTCATCCTACACGCCTACGTTGCATCATCTACTATGTACAGCCAAGGATCCTATATATAAACAACAGTTGTCCACTCGCATTCTCGCGATCAGGGTCCCACGCTACGATAACATAGCCAATAACGAGGAGACATGCAAACAAACTCTTTTCCGGTCAAAATTTGCATGACTTACGGGAGACTTTTTCCCCAATGGGCAAAACCCAAAACACACGCCATATTCAATATGGTGGAATACAGTGATAGGTACATCCATCATACACTAGTCGTGGGGTAGACACGGAAAGCATGATAGCTATAAAACTATTTGTATGGACCTTAACAAACTATAACCATGCATACAGGAGATAAAATTAACTAGAATAAACGTATAGAAATAGCAGAGATGATACAGTGTACAAAATGACATAACTCAAAGGAAACACGAGTTTGTTATCACATTTTGGATTATTTTGTTTTATGGCCTGGTTTAGTAAGTGCATGTTTATTATGATCCCAAACAAGTGGCATATAACATGAAGATATTGCAATGTGTGACTAATGTCTGAAATATGTCTGACATACCCTCTTATACGTCTCTCAACTTTGATATCTCCTGGCTCGATTTGCTTTGGCTCTAGATCTGCGGATGGTGATAGTGAGACTGACGATGATGCTGTTGGAGGAGGAAAAAACATCCATATAAGGCTGGGGTCAGAATTTACGGCGG
Organism: Glandiceps talaboti; assembly: GCF_964340395.1. NCBI lineage: Eukaryota > Metazoa > Hemichordata > Enteropneusta > Spengelidae > Glandiceps > Glandiceps talaboti. Next base: position 8,632,524 of record NC_135570.1, read on the forward strand.
GGGGGGGGGGAATTGGAGGCCATGAAAAATTGAGGGTTCAAAGGGTGGGGGCATGAAATTCTTATCGTCTGAAAGGGGGGGGGTCGAAATATTTCGCTCATGATTTGAACCAAATTAAACCTCTGGAGCGGTCGTTTACCGAGTAAATTAAAAGATTTCTCGCGGCTTCGCCGCAATACCTTCTAAAATCTATATTCAGTGATGAGTTGGATGACAGCCATGCACATGTATAACGACAAAACTTATATACTGTATTCTTTCTATTTATTAAGCATATTCAAATCCCCATATTTCACCGTCATAGCAGATTATTAGTACAACAATCGCGTCGAACAGTTTAAACGAACTTTTGTGTGATAGACCCCCTAACTTCCTGATAACAGTTTGAATTTGAAACAGAGCGTTATTTCCACTCGCTGTTAAGTTCTTTTTTGCCAGTGACCAAGACAATCTTGAGGAAATTATTACAAACCTAAATAATTGTAATATGTCACAGAATTTATCTCACTTCCTCCATAAAACCATTTCTCAGGCCTTCTCAATGGTCCCCCATTACGAAAGACAACTATCTTTGTTCATTTCCATTGCCCAACGTCTACAAAAGTTATCCAGCTTATTCACTTTACGTTGTAACCAAATTGGCAAATAAACTCTACTAGCACTGCACTACTGAACCTCAGTTCAGTTATGCTAATTGAACGCACACCAATGTCCGACAAAATAACATGACCCCTCGTTGTAAAGCTTAGAAACTCCTCTTTCAGAGTGACTACATCGATATATGCAAAGAAAAACCTCCCAAAAGACTTAGTAATATTACATAGGTAACCATGACCTTCGCTCGGACTTTAATTTTGAACAAAATCTGACCTCGCTGCCAGACAGATCAACAGGTCAAAAGGAAGGATAACTCGTACTTACCGCTTTTAGCAGCTGCCATCTTTCTTCGTATGTCATGTATACTGGTACATGTGGCATGTTTACATCCGAAAACTAACGAATCTTTTAAACAAAGGGTGAAACTTCTGCCGACAAATTCCGAAGGTTCGCGTTGAACTGTGCTCATGAAATATGAATATTCATGACGCTTAAAGATTCTTCTTCACAGAGCGGTCGAGCGTGTGACACAATACTGTCTCAATACTCAACACACCATGATGTTTGTCAACAAAAGGACCAGACGAAAATACATTTCAACCGGGCATGATGTGTATTAGATAACCACTAAACGTTTAAATGTATGGGGATCACGCTAATTTTTTTTCAGATATAGCTTCCGAAAGTGAAAAGTCGATGTCCGTATCTCTAACGACCCCAGGTTTACATTGAAACTTATTACCTAGTAAGATATTCGGTACGCACTCTGTATTGACAATACTCGTTAGACTCCATCGTAAAACCACAATATTCTAGGTACTTACAAACAATTAAGGTACTGGGTAAGTTAACGATCTAGAGCCAACAGTTAAAAGAGAGAAAATAATGTAAAAAGATCGCGACAAATTAATCCTAAAATATTACGTACATTTTATACGAAGCCCTTTGACCGTAAATGCGCAGCTGTGTTACTAATATTCAGACCGAGTGTTAAATGATCTTAAAGATGCACCAGAAAACAAATAAAAATGCGTATATAATAATAATAATTTGTTCTTAAAGATGTAACTAGCGCATTATTTTTAAATATTCACTAATAAAAGTGCACTTTCTTATGGTTAATGTATGTGCCAAATTATATGGAATTTGAAGCGTGCATGATACAGCTTAATTACTGAATTATTCAAATTACACACACACACACACACACACACACACACACACACATATATATATATATATATATATATATATATATATATATATATATATATATATATATATATTGTAAGTGATCTAGAGAAGCGCCATCAACGACGAATATGTAAGTCTATCGACAGCAAGCGTAAACTGTCACTAATCTATTATAACTACGTTATTGTGAAACTGATAAATGTGTAAAACTAAACAAAGATGATCGTTATGTTATTGTATTTATAGTATTAATGAATAACCTCTTCACTAGCGGGTACACGATCAGTCATGAATGTGATAATCACATTTATTATATATGTACCAGAGATTTCTTGTACAACACCAGCTTTTCAAATCATCACTTTATTACATAGCACCTTGTAGGGAAAAGATATTTTAAAAAAGAAAAAAAAGGAAACATTAAACAAAAACAAATAGTTGTAAAGAAAAAAAGTAAACATTACACACAAAAAACAATACTTTGTAAATAATATGGCCAATTTCAAGCCCCTGTGCTCTAGACACTACACTAATTCGAAAGTACAAATGTAACTATAGTTTATAACACCTTTTGTTTAGGATAACACCGGCATAACCTAAAATTATTCACCTCGAGACTTTATCATCCCCATTGCACGTATTAATATATATTTCACTGTACGTTGAATACAGGAGTACTATGATAATAATCAAAGTCGTTGCATACTATACAACGCAGCTCTACTTAGGGACGATCGCGCAATGTCACACAGGCTCAATAAGCGAATTTCGTTCGTGGTGGGGGGGGGGGGGGTCTGGCGTCAATGCGATTGCTGAACCTCATTTTCGCACATCTAATCACATTTCAACGGGAAAATTTAACTCCTTCAATGATAACTGCTTTTGTATTTACTACTGAGATGTTGATACATTACTTCAAATATAAGATATGGTGCTGGGTTTCTGGCAGTATTTTAATGTTTACAATCACGTTTTTTACATTACATCGATCGTAGTGGTGTGACCACTACAGTTTTCATCATAGTTTACATTCATAAATAAACGTTTGATGTCTCACTTGTGAACTCTCTTTTAGGGGAAGGGGAGGGGTTTTTTGATGTAAACGAACGATGTTCGTTTGTTGAGCTTGTGAGACATTGTGCAATCGTCCCTTAAAAGAACCCCTAAAACGTGCACTTTTGTAGGTGTTTTCCCTCAAAGTAAACATTGCTTTCGGCTTATAGTTGTAAATCATTTAATAGAAAGCAATAGAAAACCCGACGATTTCGCATCTGCGGTGGCAATATTGAACATGATTGCCTGAATCTCGTATGTTTCTGATCTACCAGCTAGTATATTGGAATTTGATGTCATTATTAATAACTTGAAAACGCTTTCAATAATACACGAACATTTGCTAGTTTCTGTTATCATTTACGTCAGCTTGAAACAGATAATTCCGAATTGTATAAGTTCGAAAACAAACAATTATATGTATAACGTATTATCTGAGATTAATGATACAAGCCTTCATTTTAGTGCACCAGCTGCATATATGAAAACTGAACCAGTCACAGGCATACATATTACATACACACATTGACCTTAGTTATACATTAATCGAACAGCAATGGCCCAGTTAATAGTACACACTCTTCCAGCCACAAATTAAAACTAATCATTGTAGGGGTTGGTGCAGAGAGAGTGAGGATGATTTAGAGGATAAGTTCCGACGTTTTCTCTAATAAATACCCTCTTTATCAAATTAAGCCAGTGAGGGAAAGAAAAGTGTTATCATAAAAATAAATAATGCGACTAGGGGTCCTCACAAGAGAAAATGACTAAATAAAATATACTGACCTTGAAAGGTTTTTTTTTTTTTTTTATAAAGCTTTTGAATTGAGGACATTTGTGTCATTGCGACGGCAAGATTCTGTAATTTTTTTTTTGCGTTCAATAGTTGTATTTGTCATATATGATGCCGGTGGCCTAATATGACGCAATCAAGGATGCACTACACTGCTGCATCCCATCGATGCCACCGGTTGAACACATGCCACCGGCTGTACCGTAATTAGTTTTGTTAAAATCATAGTAATATCATGCTTATACCACTGAACCATTCCTTTTTTTTAGCACTTGGGGTAAAACTTCACTAACGACATTACATAGCTTAGAAATGGACCATGGGCGACAGAGTGTACCCAATTAATACGTTTTCTCTTAATACAGTTTATCATTCACACTCTGCTTCTGGACACGGATTGTTGAATTAGTGTACTCGAGAAATAGAACCCAGTTAGACATTAATTTTGACTTTACTATTAACGTTTAGGCTAGGCGCAGCGCAGTGTAACTTCAACTTTAATTGGCTTTTAAATGAAGGAATGTGTGCATTGCTGTAAACGTGCACACTTTGGCAGTATGCGGTTTATGACTTTAAGCATATTCAGTTTCAAAGTCATAACTTCACTATTTATTCAAAATGCCATGGCTTTGCAGTTTACGTCTTCTCCAAGAGCAATCTTATTAGGGGGTCAGGGATGGAACCAACCCGCTTCAAGAAAGTTTCAAACTATTTTTATATGTACTCATTATATGTATTTTGTTGGTTGAAAATATCCTACCCTAAAACAGGAATAGTGTATTTATTAGGTCAAACGGTTATGTTTTGAGTAGAACACAACATTGTCCATTTCAGGCTGTTGAAATGGTGAATAACTCTGACTTGTGACTGAACAGATGCTAAACTAATGGTTTAATAGTAGATTAGGCCAAATAAAAAAGAGTCCGGTTAGTGTGTTTCCGATAACACGACCGACGCTCGCAGCCGACCCTAAACATTTCTACATGCAAGAAGGTAAAATTATGACAATTTACTTCTATTTCCCTGTAGATTTCCTTGCCAAAGTATCTTTGGTTACTGTTTTTAAATCACATTCCAGAGACTGAAACGATGTCTTTTCAGCCTTAGGCTATAACACTGTATATTGTGTTTGTTTACTTCTGAATCACATAATTGTCTTCATTTACTTCTTTTACACCTCATCAACTCTTACGGAAGTATTGTGACCAATGAGTATCTTGTCTTTGGGTTGTAGTAATGAAAAAAAGATAAAATGTAAAATCAAATAAAATCCTGACCTACCTACCCTATTTTCTGAAATCATGTTATCGGAAACAAACAATTGTTGTGTTTTGCCTTATCGACAAGTCATGGCGTATAATGCTGTCTTGATGTGCAGTTTTGCAGTGAAATAGAGAGAAATTGATATGGGATTATGTATCATGAAATCAATTTCACTCACAAGTCAGAAATAGACAAATTAATAATTTGGCTATGATGTCAATTTCACTGATATAACAAAAGCGAAGTAACACAATTTTTCTTTCATAACACCTATGAAAAACACGTCTGGGATAAAATGTAACCAACCAATACACCTACCAGTGACAACTAGTACAGTTTTACCATGGTGACAGATTCAAAACAGAACATTCGCTCAAGATTTAAACTTGTCACTTCACTGCCACAGATGATATTGACCACTAATTAACAATTTGTAAGTAAATGACCAATTTCATGAAAAAATGTCCAAGTTGTAGCTTGTGCAGGTTGAATTAATGAAAAGTCATGCAACAGACCGATACTGATTTTTTGTATTCTATTAATTCGGGTTCGACTTCCATCTCTTGTTGGGAGCAGAGTGATGTTATGTCAAAGCTGAATACGATAAACGTTGGCAGTTGCTAAAACTTCAAATTTCAAAACAGATCGAAGCCGATATATAGTTAATCATTAATAATTCGAGGTCTACATTTATTTCATCACAGTTCAAGAGCGACTTAGTATTAAACTTCAATTGACTAAACGACTATACATGTAGTACCCGTATGCCATTAGCATAATGTATGGTAATGATACGTTATATATAGAATGCACCATACCAAGTTTTCACTGTCGGTTGAAAGTTATCCTCCTCGACGTTCTCAAGCGTGTAGCAGAGTAAACACTGTCTTAGGGTGTAAGCGTTCTGCGTCCATACTGCAAATCAAGGTGTCTTATAACGAAGCCATAGGGAATACATCATATTGGGGTAAGGAATTTCATGTTCTTGTACTCGAAGTGTTCATACACACTTCTTTATTATCGTTATTAGGTACGATATGCTGAGTATCGAATCTCTCTGAATGTACAGGCACGAAGCACATAAAGTGCAGTATTCTTTGACGCAAAGATAGAAACCTGTTATATTTATTCTAATTTATCAAAATATCATTTTTAACTTTATTTTAATTTGCCTTGAAAGAACATTCGACAGTTAGTCTATATTTTGTTTTTTAATCCAAGGTATACGTTTCAGATACCACAATATCATATAACGAAGCTATATTATTTGATGTTGTAGACATTGCCGTGGTTCAGTGCAGATTACTTAGCCTGTTTGTTAGTTACTTTATACATGTAAGGAAGGCTGTCCTAGGGTGAATATGACACCTAGTGAGAACGATTACACCACATAATATGCAGTTATTACTTAAGAGTGAAATTTCATTAAAGGTACATAGTTCGGCCCTCTTTTTCGGTCATTCCTAGTTATTACGAAAAATTGTTTAAATTATCAAAGCTACTGAAAAACGCGTAATCAGGGTAGGTCCATGCTTAAGATGAAATGCCACTAAAATAGTGTATAGGTAATCAGGCAATTACATATATTGTGTTCTAAAAATGACATTATTGAAGTATTTAATGCACTTATGTATACATATAGCTTTTGAGAGTTTCATATGCAGGCACCTTTCTCATATGTAAACTTGTTTCACTGATGGCTGTTCATGTGACAATGAAATAAACAAGGCAAATTTGTAAGGTTCTGGACTGTTTCCCCTTAAATTCCTCTTCACGCATGGACCACGCAGTACAATCCTTCTGGCATATGTTCCAGTGTGTGACTATTTGTAAACTAAGTGTAAGACAGGAGAAAGTTATTAACGTGCCAAAGGAAGTGATAAATTGGGGTCATGACCTTTAATGATGTTAGCATTTGTGGTGGCCACGGGTGTACCATGATCATCTACTGATTCGACCTGTATTGTTTCAGCAGCAGCACGAAAACTTCAGCATGGCAGATGTGGACGATTTCAGTAGTCTGTTCTGGAATGGAAGTATCGACGACCTGCTGGCGGCATTGAACTTGACATCAATTGAAGAATTTTTGGAAAAGTATGACTATGAGCATATACTTTCACCCGTCGTCCATCAGTTATCAAGCTCAGCACGAACTGTTTTAACCATATTTTACGTCCTCATCTTTGTTGTTGGTCTCCTTGGTAACGGCTTGGTGATCGTAGTAGTTGCAGCTAACAAATCCATGCAGACAGTAACTAATGTGTTTATCGTTTCGCTGGCGATATCGGATATAATGATTGCCGTGCTCTCAGTGCCATTTACGCTCGTAGAAGCCAGTACAGCTGAGTGGGTAATGGGACTGTTCATGTGTAAGCTGGTGAACTTTATAACAGTCCTCTCGCTGGTATCAAGTGTACTAACGTTATCGTGCATAGCTATAGATCGCTACTATGCGATTTGTCAACCGCTGAAGACCCGGATAATACACACCACTGCTAGAGCTGTGAAACTTTTGATTTTTGTCTGGGTGGCCGCTGTAATTATCGCGAGTCCTCTCTTGTTCGTGCACCAGTTGCGAATCATGAGTGGTGTGGTCACCGACGATACCTACGTCTTGTGTACGGAGAGCTGGCAGTATCAAGAACAGAAGATAACTTACACTGTTTTCTTAGTGGCGATAACATACGTCGTTCCGTTGAGTCTTATGATTGTACTTTACCTGCGTATCTATCACCAGTTATGGGTCAAAAACAACGTTGGACCAACAAACTTAGGACAGCAAAACGTCTTGACAACAATCAAGTACAAGAAGAAAGCAACCAAGATGTTGATACTTGTCGTAGTTCTGTTTTTTGTCTGTTGGACACCTTACCAAGTCGTTACTGTTAGACGAGAATTCCCTCCCTTTAAGGATAATGAGACGAATCGCCTTGTTTTAGCTCTGATAACTCTGGTTGCTCTTAGCAACTGTTGCTTAAATCCAATTGTCTACACCTTCCTCAATGTTAATTTTAAGAAGAGTTTCGTTGCAACTTTGAAATGTAAAAAGGTTAAAATAACGCCTACTCCCAACAACAACACTCAGCAGATTCCGTTATCGGGTAGTAATATTTAATATTTAGGGTAATTTTATTTTTTACCGTAGTTACTGGTCAATTATAGAAATGTGTACAAAAGAAAAAACTGAAGAAAAACGACAACATTGACTTAGTAGCAGACACTAAGACAACCATAACTAATATCATTCCAGACAATCCCTATTTACACCACTGCATAAGTCGTTGCTGACATTACAACACCACCACAATCACCGCTGTTGCCACCACGACCATTACCGTCATTTTCATAACCACCACCACCACCACCACCACCACCACCACAACCACCACCACCACCACCAACAACAACAACAACAACAACAACAACAACAACACCACCACCACCACCACCAACAACAACAACAACAACAACACTACAACAGCCACCACCATCAGCACGCATCATCACTATCACTGCCACTACTACTACTACCACCACCACCACCACCATCACCACCGCCGCCGTCGTCGTCGCCACCACCACCACCACCACCACCACCACCACCACCACCACCACCACCACTACCATCATCATCATCATCATCATCATCATCATCATCATCATCATCATCATCATCATTATCATCATCATCATCATCCAACATCATCGGCACCACAATTTCAAGAACAACAACTATTACTACTACTCTTGCCTCCAATCCTTCTAGATTGCCGTTGTAAATAATAAACATATTTGAGGTAAAAGTGGTATGTTTAGGTCATGGTCAGGAGACACCGATACTATCGATAGATATTTATGACGTCATCAAATCTAAGAGACCTATGAATAGTTCAAGTGTTATATATGTCAAGGCCCGTGTTTATCAATTAATGTTTGTGACGTTACAAGATTTTTGTGTCAAAGATTTAAATTGACCTTCATAACTCGTAGTAAATGACAATGTGTGAGTGTATGAAATTCGTCAAATAGCACACTACGTTAGTTGGATTGTGTTGAAAACTGTCAACACGTTATCACGTATACAAAAGTACACCCCACCGTATACCACACATATGTATACATACATACATACACACGTACGTACGTACATACATACATACATACATACATACATACATACATACATACATACATACATACATACATACATACATACATACGTACGTACGTACGTACGTACGTACAAACACGTGCACACACACTCACACTCACACACACTGCAAAACACAGTGATTTTGTTTTGTTTAACATATGTAACTGTGCATTGTGTGTTGAACTAACATATTATTAGCTTTAAGTAAAATATCTATTAAAAAATTTGAAATATATGTACTTCCTAAATTCGGGATTCACATTTGATTTGTATATATATTGACACTACTAAATTTAAAACGCAGCTGTTCCAACCCATAACTTTCCTGATTACTGTTCTCCGTATGACACTACATACGAATTCGAGATATGGCACAATACTTATTTTACAGCAGACATACAGGTTAGACATGATTATATTTGTTATGTGAATTGATTTGCTTCAATCAAATATTGACTGGACTGCATCATATAGGCAAACTACTACGTTCTCATTCGCTGACTTTGTCTGATCTTACAAGGAATCCTTATTATAAACTTCGAAATGCAATTGGCGTAAACAGAACGACTGTGTTTCTATAGGAACAGAACATGTGTCTGCTGCTACGACATGACAACGAATGAGAAAAGAAATGAGAAACGACCATTATTGCAAATATATGATTTTTAAGCTCAGAATGAACTCAAAGTCGTTTATTTTATGAACTTCTATGGTCCTAGGACATCTTTATTTCGCCAACATTTGATTGTAAATATTATTGTAAAACTGATGGTTGAATAAAAGATAAGTTGCCAGAAAGTTGTTTATTTACTAATGCTTCTTGTCCTTTCTAAAAAAAGAAGACATTCCACAATGTGTCGTCATGTAAACCAAAGAAAGTTCTCCATCACTACTCTTTGTTGCAACATTATCATTTGAATAATTAAGTGTTTCTTTATGTTGATTAATGTTATTGGTCCCACACTATTTCACAGGAAATAAAATGGTGTAAATATTAACGTTAACTCATTTCAATATGTATCAAATGCATTTATTATCACAATAAATTCCTTATCTGTCATCGTGAAACAGTTTTTCGAAAAAGTACAAGTAAGCCTTATTTAAATCCCGGCGTTTTTTTTCAAACTAATGTAGATATGAATGGACAAATATGAAAGAACCTTGTGATTAACACTGGCAATGCTGTAGATTTGTGCTATTCTTACATAAGTTAGTCAACAGACATAGTTATTTCGATAAACCGAGCACGAATTTGTTGAATCAGTGAGATTGTATCAGTTGAGTCTGCTTTCATATTCGTGTATAGTCAAAGCTGAAGCATGTTTTATCTTTATGCTTGGGGGATAAAAAGTCATTTCACCAGCCCCAGTAACGTGACCTCTCTAAAGTAGGGTTATACAAATGATACATTTGGCTCAGAAGTCACTAGGGTGAGACATCAAGGGATGTTAACAGAGTTAGGAACTTCACATCGCTTGAATAATTGCCCAAACAATGTGTCGTCAGCTAAGATAAAATTGAATAAACCTCTTCGTTGTTGACCTTTAAACCCAAGGAGACTGATATCGTCATAAATGTATATTCACCATCTATGTATCAACACGACACAGCGTGCAAATGTGTTAAGATATAGTGTATCCTCCCTCAGCGAGGCACACGAGTTGGATTTCAGAACAAACGTTTCATTTCGTTTCGTTCTGTTCTGTTCTGTTCTGTTCTGTTCTGTTCTGTACTGTACTGTACTGTACTGTACTGTACTGTACTGTACTGTACTGTACTGTACCCATTTATCTAATAATGCGCCCGCCATTCTATTCATACATCCATAGCATCACCATAAACCGCCAACCCATATATTACCTCTCCATTTTCACACCATGTACCCCTCTTACAGTGAATCTATCTATCCTACCCACCTCCTATGGTGACGTTAACATCATTCCATTAACGTCCACCAAATATACATAATCAAATATACATTTTTAAAGATATGAATTTTTCAATAATTTCTTAACAAATACAAACGAGGAGTCGGCATCTGACCAAGTATGTCAACTTGTAAAGTGAAATGAAAGGTGATCATTTCCCAGCGAGAGAATGTCAGTGAAAAAGTATATGTCAATACTTATTAAAAGGTGGAAGGGCATTCGTCATTATATAGTTAACAACAGGAAGCCAATCGAAGTTCTAACTTTAGCAATAGTGTTTATGCAATGTTATTCAACTGCGAGCCCACATAGTGAATATCCACCACAAATATGACATGTCATACCTCAAGACAGGTCTTGAATCTGGGACGACTGTCAGGAAGAATAGAGTAACAGATAAGTAATTGGACCTCATCGCAGTAAGAGTGACCCCTGAAGCAATACAATTTCATACATGGCATGAACGGTATTGAAAAATTCCACGAACAAATATCATATGAAGCGTCATAATATCTAGCAGGTTTATTGGTCTAATGGTGGTTGGCTTGTCAGATATGGTATTTTGAAACCCCACACTTGTGTTGCTGTACGCTCTTTTTACACCTATGTTTGTAACCGGTAAAAACACATTTTTTTTCCTTTTCTTCAATCTTCAATCCTGCCGCTTTAATTATTCATTTTGTGTCATCATATGTATGCAATCATCTGTTGGGTCTGAACCGCTCATGTAATGATAACAGTTGAAAGATATCCTCCAGGACGTTTTGTTTGTAATTTACAAGCTTCAAGTAGCACTCGCTGACTTTATAATATAAACTTTCTACTCAAGTGAAAATACTTACAGAAAAATTCATTTAAACTATTCTAATATAATGTTAAAGCTGGTGTACATGTTTTCTTGGACAATTTGTGTTCTGTCATTGTTAGAACTATTGATTGCTTTGTAGGGAGCTCTTGCATATTATAATAAATAACGTAATCGGATAGCTTATATGTTATATCCTAATACCAGCTTTGAGTTCAGTTAGGTGCAAGTTATGGTTAAGTATACATTAGTATACGCAGAATACTTTTAATACGTTTAATATGCAGAAATGATTACACCCAAATATATATATATATATAGCTTTGTATCCATTTAATAGGAAGGTGAAATCTGCATATATGCTAAGGAAACAAGAACTTGGTGAAAAACAAGGTTACAATTTGTGGTATTTGGTTTGCAGTATTTATGTTGAGAAAAAAACATGTAACTTAACATTCAACGTATCGATAATATTGTAATTGTTGATTTGTAGATACATTCCCTTTAAGTAATAATACAAGCAGACGTTTTGATTTATAGAACGTTTGCCGCTGTTGTTAAATAACTCTATGTGTAAAGTTCGTATACGACATATGCAGCGATATAAAATGGGTAATCTAATTTAGAAGGTTCCATACGTGATTTTTATAAATATCTGCCATCAGAACGATGTACTATAACATTTAGTGCATTACACATCTGTCTATACATAATAGTATATATTAAAATTGTATTTCAATGACTAACACAGTGTAGTTCATACATACATACACACATACATACATACATACATACATACATACATACATACATACATACATACATACATACATACATACATACATACATACATACACACACACACACATACATACATACATACATACATACATACATACATACATACATACATACATACATACATACATACATTCTGTATTCTGTATTCTGTATTCTGTTCTAAAATAACTTGCATGTTTGTAAGTAATTCGTTACGTCTGGAGTCGTCACGTCTTGCAAGGCAAGCAAATGATATTGAGTCTAAGTTATACTTCCTTCTTAATAATATCATTGCCCATCATCGTGTATGTATATGAATGTCTACGTTGACATAGAATGTCATCTTGGGTGATAGCATAGGTCACGGGACCAACAATCATCGATGGCATATAGTCTGAAACTGTGAATGTTAAGATACTTAGGAGACTTCCACATAATTATACAAACATGACAACTATGTTAATCGCAATCGCTCTGTTTGTAGTATCCGCCAGGACTGGGTCATTCAACTATCTTGAATTCTGTTTGGGGTGTTTGGTAGTGCCTCTTGTCAATGCTTGTGAATATTTTCTCACCATATCCACATTTTTGTCGATCCTCCTGATGACTAATCGCAGGTTGAGTTGATACAGGAATTCTATGTGTTACCGACCGATGATTGATGACAGAGTAAAGTGCTACTGTTATCCTATCGTAAAACCAATAATCGCTTTATTAGCTGTATTGTATAGTTTGGGTCAACTCTTCCCTTCCCGATTACGCATTTAGCCGAAGGATGTCACGGCTCCAATTTACGACCCAATTTTCGAAATGTATAAAAGTCCCCGTTCGGATCAGATGAGAATAAAAGTTTTCTGAAGGGTTACAGAAGCATTTCCCCCATAGAGTTAACCTGGTATAGAATTAGCACAATATTTGGTCATTTTGGATTCGAAAATAGGTTAGTTTTTATAGTATTTTTTGTAAAGGCTATTTCAAATATTTCCATGGTAACCCCCGATTCTTTTTCTCGATTTTAAATGAGAATGGGTTGGAGTTTTTGGGAGTTTAAGACTTTTGGTTCTGAGGTAAAGTAAACATTTCCGTTTTCAACAATTTCCACAGAAGCGGCTACAAAAGTAGCGACATAACAAGTATGATTTACAGTAAGTAGCGGTTCTGGTCGAGTAGAATGACTTTGTTATTCTGGAAGTTCATCAACTTGATATTTGAACAGCTACGTTGTACGCAAATTATCCCTTGATAGGGATCAATAACTTTTTTTACTGCATTTTCGTCTGTTTCCTGAGGTGATTTATGAAGACGTGTTGTTTTTGAAGTACAGAATGTGTTAACACCCATGATAAACACTGTCAACACTACTGTGTCAATGACCTTGTCATATATAGTGTTTATTCCGGTTCTCACCTCTAAGTAGTAGTAACAAAACATAGGTAATGAAGCGACCCAAAGAACATTTCCACAGTTTGCTAAGTTCAAGCACACCTTGAAGCTAACTCTATCAATAAAGGCTGATGAAATTACACTCTCGGGAGATTAAACCTTTCTCCGTGAGGTTTTAAGTTTGTTCAATGTTTAATTTCACGAGCTTACATCACTGTTTACCGGCGGGTTCTATTCCGAATTACTTTCTGTACGTCTGAGGTACTAGTATACTATATGTGGATAACCACTCTACATGAAATATACACTTAGTCTAGATGTGACATGCTTTCGCAATAAATGAGAAATCTATACTTTCATGAATATTTTTTTAGCTATGAGAGATTTTTAAAAAACTTTTTAAAACTTGTAATTACACAGTTTAATTACACAGTTTGTAGAACACAATTTGCCTTCAAGTTGTTTAAAGAAACGTATGCAAAAACTGATTTATTTACAGCTTTCTGGTCATAGGTACATGAAGGTATGGTCTCTAAAAGTAAACAAATCACCGAAGTTGGAGTTAAAGCTCTTTGGGCTGGACTTAAAATGGCCCTAAAGAGAACGGTACATATACTAAGAATAACTTGAATGTTCGGGCCGAAAGAGCTAACATTTCCGTCCTGGTCAATCCCGTTCCAACTCAAGGATTTTATACCATTGTAATATTGCACAATATTGATATTGGTTATACTACTGAATAGATTGTGATTGGAAACAGACAATTCTCCAATCCAGACTGCAAACATGAAATTGAGAATACAGCGCCCTTGCTCAAATTTGGGGTATCATCACCACATAGTACTGTTTCTTAATTCGTACCGTGTAGACATCGAGGAAGCAGCAGAGCTCTATGATTAACCAGATAGCCTACACCATGTATACCCCCAATGTACACACAGACAGGAAGTAGAGCGCGCCACCACGGCAAATTGTGGAGAGGCCTATATGTGAAAACCGGAAATCTTCATTGTTTGTGAACTCACATCATATAAAGTCTATATACTATTACTAGTACCCGTAACATGTGCATTACCTCAAAAAAATCAATTTATGGCTCGCTCTACGCACCTTTGATATATAAACGTAAGTTTAGTGTACATAGACAATGTATGGGTCATCTATTAGTTACTGAATTATTGTATTGACTAAATGTTATTAAAATGTGCGAATGGTGTAGCAGTGACGTATGTTGGAATGGTAGGTCACAAAGATACACACGAAGGAAGTTGTAAAATGTATAGTACTGTCACAACATGTTTAATTGTCAGTTGATCGTTTTGTTGTAAACAAGGCAAGGTATTCAATCACCGCATTAATGAAAGTTAAATGGATATGACACTATCAAGTTACACAAGGGAAGTAAAGAAATGAACTACAACGGTAAATCAACGAAGATAAAATGCTGTTACGGAAAAATTACCAAATTGAATATGGTGTTTTGTATATCAAATATAAATGTGAACAATAGCCGTGCCGGGCAGACTAAAAAGAAAATCCAGCTCGTTAATCAAGTGGTTCGTAATTAAAATCAGGATACAAACAGTTGAACAGGATAACATTGAATGGCGATTAAAAGGTTCAATGGCAAATGCAAGTTAAATATACCGTAGTCGAGGCCCTAAAGCCTACAGAGAGAAACCAACCCTGCTAGAAAGTGACGTTCATCTGAATAAATCGTAAACCTGAATACAGGCATTAAATATTTCCCCAACAACAGTATATTGAGAAGGCTGTTCCAGAACTTATATATATAATAATTAACAGAAGTCTGGATAAACAATATCGGGTAATGTTATTGAGCAATTATTAGAAATCGAATCTATGTAAGTTTATGTATGTATGTATGTATGTATGTATGTATGTATGTATGTATGTATGTATGTATGTATGTATGTATGTATGTATGTATGTATGTATGTATGTATGTATGTGTGTGTGTGTGTGTGTGTGTGTGTGCGTGCGTGCGTGCGTATGTGTACGTGTGTATGTATGTATGTATGTATGTATGTATGTATGTATGTATGTATGTATGTATGTATGTATGTATGCATGTATGTATGTATGTATGTATGTATGTATGTATGTATGTATGTATGTATGTATGTATGTATGTATGTATGTATGTATGTATGCATACATGAGTGTGTGTGTGTACGTATGTGATAAAGTATGTCTGTATTTCAGCATATTAATGTAAACTTTATTTTCATCATCTCATTTCATTATAATGAGATGATCGTTTGTGTCCATTCTATTTCTAAACAACCTTCATGACACTGTCAAAAGTGTAAATTCATGATAGATTTTGTCATTACACCTAAAAGTGCTAAATACCAAATACAAAGTTTGTCAATTACAACAACCGCCATTTTCACGATTATTTACAGAGACCACTCTAGCTTGCATATACAGAATTTGAAACTCTAACTGGCAAATTAGTATCAATACCTAGATTGCTAATTACAGAACTGGGAGCCCCAACAAGGCGTTTGTTTGTTAGGGAAGATGCTAATATGTAACAAGTGATGTAAACCAACCACTTTTTAATTGATCAGTCTATAGTTGTTGTCATTACCATAGCAACCAACAGTATTTGCCCATGATGATACCATTAAATTCGTAAATAATAAGTGAGCATGGAGCGTTATTGAATTGGGTAACAAAATTGATCCGACAGGACTAAGTAGCAAGGGATGATACATGAATAATTCAAATTAGAGCATGGAAACATAATTGTCAAAAACTGCTAGGGATAACCATTTGCTGTTTAGCGGGGTAAGGTTTGATGAATTGGACCGTCTCTACTTATGATGGATAGGTCTGTATCCGATGATATTTGTTTGTCTATACTCTTTCATTTGTAGACAAGTTTGAGTATCTCACTATGTCAAAGGTTTTCATTCAAACCATCTATCAAAGGTTTTCATTCAAACCATCTATCTTTATCATCATACTATTTGGCGGGATTTTGAATTTCAACAGCTGAGTTGTAAATTCTATGAAAAACGATATTGATCTTTTTCAACTTGCAAAAATATTTGTAAATAACCTAAATGGATTGTTTTCTATGGTCGACCTTAGGGATTGCTGTGTGAGATAGGAGTTGTATGTCAGGTGCCATCTTTGAATAAATAATTGACATCGAAATGTATATGTGATGCTGTTCACCTGTATCTGTGTTCCTAATTGCCATGATGCATCTTCCAAGAACAGTGTATTTGCGTTTGCAATGGCTGCCAAAACAAGCTAAGATATTGTAGATATTTAAAACTCCCGTTTAGATTTGGATTGGATACTCCTTTTCCAGTATCTCTAGAAACACCCGGATGTAAAAATCCAGGGTCTCACAGAGGTCATGGAAGTGATGACAGTTGTAACTTTAAGCAGACCCAACATCGCAATCGACTAAACTCCTTTCTTAATAGGTGGAACGGTATACGTCTATATTTTGATTGCAAGGCAATAATTAATTTCATCATTTTCAAAGCGTCTTGCGCACATCCCATCTGCTCTCTTAACAGATGGAAAGTTACGCGTTTTTAGTTTGATTGCAAGACAAAATGTAACATGTAAAGTGTTACTTTCACGAATTTCATTTTTAAGGCTACCAAATGACAAACCAAATGTATTGTATATGTAATAAAACCCAGATCTCTGCTCAGTAATCCTACCTTGGGCAGAGATTGGTAAGCAGTCTTTCGCCTTTATACGGCAAATCAGATTAAAGGCTATGCGACAGATTTTAGTCGTGAATTATGTATGACAATAACACTTAGAGTAGGAATTTATAGCCATGATTAAATTTAGGCTCGTATCATATGTATGTCCTCTTCCTCGCTGATATACAATTTGGATTATTTCAATAATTCATGTACAGGTCAATACATTTTACACTTTTTGCACAGCAGTCGTCCAATCCAAAAACGTGGCCTCGAAAAAAATTAGGTTTAGGTGCAGTTTTATAAGACAGGGAATCAACCGATAAATTACTCACTCACTCGATTGATTGATTGATTGATTGATTGATTGAACGAGTAATCAATCAATGTCTTAGTTAATCATCTGATTCAGTTTTTAGTCAATCATCACGATTTTACCACCAATACCACCACCACCACCACCACCACCACTATCACCACCACCATCATCACCACCACCACCACCGCCACCACCACCACTATCACCACCACCATCACCACCACCACCACCACCACCACCACCATCACCACTATCACCACCACCACTATCACCACCACCATCACCACCACCACCACCACCACCATCACCACCATGACAACTACAGTCTTCATTTCTACATACACTATAAACACCTTGTCTACGACATCAATAACATTTCATTTTGTATTGAAAACTAAAAGAACCACAGAATCAACATAGCCATAGATGAAATCACAGCTTGATAAAAAATGAGTATATAAAAATATCCTTTTTATTTTTTGCCAATCTTTTTTTTTCTTATATCATATCATATTCTGATAAATAATATCGGATAAGCTTACATGAAATTTTAATATGCTTCTTCCTCGTCTTGGCAATTTATTTTGAATGATTTATTATAGTTTATCCAAACGTTTTGCCAACGCTGAGATATTAACTGCATGCCTGCGAGTCACTTATGGATTATTTACAATTAGAAGTTGCGTCCACATCATCATATCTCGTCTTATTTAAATTTGTAATGTCAGCCTATTATCTCAGCATCCAGTCTCAAATCACTACCGAAATGAAACAGATATGCCGACATTTTGTCATTCATTTTTGAAAAGATTTCAGAATATCATATTGAATCTGGACACATCTGCTCACATCTATCGATTATTTACAAATACCAATTGTAGGTATTTATTTCAACGAAAATTCAGAATATCAGTTTAGGAAGTCTATCTGCTATGAAGCCCTGAAACTGAAATGAAAAATTTGTTGCAAATGCAACGTTTACTTATTAACCTTAAAGGCCGTGGATATTGCTTCAAAACAATTTAGAGGTCAAAGTTTAATGCTACTGCCTAAGTTCAACTGTAATTCATTTCATCTTAGTACCTAGCTGGTGAATAATTTTGGTTAACTTTAAAGACGTCGTACAGAAGGGAGGAAGAAATAAAATTAACATTTTGACATGAAGGTTTAAGTCTAAGAAGTATATTGTCAAATTCTTAGCAATAATGTAAATTAATTTTATCTTCGTTGTCAGTAAAATGTCATGACTAGAAAAAAACAGTTGCTCTGGAACAGTACTAAATAACTAGTAAACGAAACAAATAAACACATCTGTTAGTAATATCACCTTGTCAGTTGCTATGATCTACTATATGTAGGATAGATGATCACTGATGTATGGTGGTAATACCCTGTACAATGTAGATTAGTTAACACGTTTCCCCTTGCTCATTAAACACGACTCTTCCAAACAAATCACTGCCACGATTGTACATGCTTGGTAGGCTATGACCTTTGAATATTAATCAAAATTATGACTTCTGTTTTAACAAAGATCCTCCTGACCTGTAATAGTGTGCTATTTTTTCTACGTCTTCATTGTATATAAAAAACTTTTGAAAAGTTAACTGTAACATATCATTCTATCTTCATGATGTGAAATCAATATTAAACCAGAACCTGAACTATAAACATGTATGTATATATGCCTCAATTTGGCATAAATATAGTTATTTGAACAAAATAGCTACAAATTATGTTAAAGTAAATCACAAGTGGCATGCTACTTTGTAGTATTTTTATGTTTGCTTGCTATTTATTCCTCAGAAGGGAAGGTAATGTTATGGTTCGTTGTTTTTGAGTGTGTGTGTGTGTGTGTGTGTGTGTGTGTGTGTGTGTGTGTATGTATATATCTGTGTATGTGTTTGTGCGTGTATGTATGTATGTATGTATGTATGTATGTATGTATGTATGTATGTCTGTCTGTCTGTCTGTCTGTCTGTCTGTCTGTCTGTCTGTCTGTCTGTATGTCTGTATGTATGTATGTATGTATGTATGTATGTATGTATGTATGTATGTATGTGTGTGTGTGTCTGCCTGTCTGTCTGTATGTCTGTCTGTGCATGTGCACAGGCACACGCACACGCACACACACACACACACACACACACACACACACGCACACACACACACACACACACACACACACACACACACACACACACACACACACACACACCCGAAACCAAACCTTCTCAATTCAGGGTAAAACTACTCCAGTAAAGTTGAATTTATGTGTAAAATCCGAAGTTTGGATCACAAACATGTAAATATTAGACAGAATTACAATGGTACCATGTACCTATGAACTTAGCAGAATTTAAAAAAAAAAATAGGCGTAAAATGAATTGTATTCTTAACAATGAAATCGACATTGGGTTGTCAACAATTGAAGTTTATTATAATTTAATTCTGGATAAATATTGTAATGCAGGTTTTAATCACACATGACATATTTCAATTGCTATGTAACCTGGATTGTGGATATATGGCAACCCCTCCCCCATATTATGACTATTATATAAAGTGACATTTTGTTACATATTGCAACAGAATATGTTTGTCGTATGTAAATAATTTCTGCCGATATTTCATAATGTTATTTAATCAATAGAATATTCCTTATTGGTTATCCATGGCTTAGTGGATGGGGAACTAAAGAAATATCCACTGCCTTCTTTTGTGCCAGATGTAGTTACCTACACAGAAATGCAAAAGGTATATATCAACTTTGCAAATCTAGTTCTTAGGCATTGACACGTTTTATACATAGGTCAACAGTGGTAATTGGATATGGAGTCTTATCAAGAGATACACATACAGTGAAATTATACATGATATAAAAATAATATCATGCGTTATTCAACACGTGTTTCTGAGGTATTACCATTTGATAAAAATTGCCATCAGCAACAGCGCATCTTTTGGATATTACAAATACGACTATCAGCTTTTTCCGTCGAATCATAGACACTGCTATAGCCAATTAAATAAGTTGAATTAATTTTGAAAGTTTGTATAACCAAATGGATAAGAACTGAATGCATGTAATTGTACATTGGATTGTATAGGTATGGAGAGGGGCAACACGCAAACCATAATTGTTTTATGTTTTGGTCAGACGATTTTGTGACCAAAGTTAATGCAACTGTATAATGTTCAGTTATAGTAATCTTTGTCTTGTTTTTATCAGTTAAATATATCACACTTATGATCATGTCTCTTTCTATTTTATAAAGTTACCTGGCGCCTTAGAAATAAAAGTCTTAAACACATATACATATACTTTTACTTTCCTCAAGAAAACTCCAACACATGGCCTGTTAAATGAAGATAAGTGGATAGGGAATATAATTTCAACATTTACTCATATTACATACTTCAATATGGTCAGCATCACACTGTTAAAATTCTTTGAGAAAGGCATTTATTGACTATTGACCAAAAATGTTCATCACCTTGATTTTGTTTATCAAATGATTTACAAAACTTATAACTGACAATCAAGCAGTCCAAAGTTCTTATCACTGATCTCTCTTAGTTGACGATCCTCATCAGGAAATGGTGTAAATGGTTTGAGGATAATAAACAATTTGTCCTCGATTATTCATCTGTAGCTAGAGTAGTTGAAGGAGGGGTATGTATTGACATAATCAACAAAATGGGTAGATTAATAAAAAAATCCTTTGGAAGCATATACTCTATAGTTGTGGAGTTAATTGCAAGGGTTTGCCTGTTATCAATTTAACATTGATGGTGTAAATATTTTCTGTTTACAAAGAATGACGTTTGGAACGAAGAGATATTTTATAACAAATGATCAGGAAAGAGATATTTCAAAGTTTAGAATTAAAAGTTGCAAGCTGTTGTGTAATAGTCTTTTGTGTTTTACTCGTGTTTATTTATCTGTGGTGGATTCAGTGTTTTAAAAGATAATACTGCTTTTGTGACAATGCTGTGAGAACATTCGACTACTTTGCCCTCGGGAGGTGTAATATATCCGTATGTACTGATAGCAGCTATATCGCTAAGCTCCAAGACATCATACGTAAATCTGATATGTGGAAACTAAAGATGTTCATCACTTTTCCTTATGGTGCCATTTCATTATTATTGCAACAGTGTACCCCCCCCCCCACACACACACATACAACATATATGAGAGAGAGAGAGAGAGAGAGAGAGAGAGAGAGAGAGAGAGAGAGAGAGAGAGAGAGAGAGAGAGAGAGAGAGAGAGAGAGAGAGAGAGAGAGAGAGAGAGAGAGAGAGAGAGAGAGAGAGAGAGAGAGAGAGAGAGAGAGAGAGAGAGAGAGAGAGAGAGAGAGGGGGGGAAAAAAAGGAAAAGTGCCAATTATGTATTACATTTCGCCAATATCCACACCAATATCAATGTCTTTCTATATTTAGATTTTAAAAACCGAGAAAGACAAACCTAATAATTTCGGAACGTATTATCAAGAACTAAGTTAACAGATCTAGAGAAAGATGCCCTTAATTATTTAAATAATTTTGATCATGAGTTTTAGAGTGATTATTCTATAAATAAATAAATATGTGTGGTATGGTGACCGTGGATAATAAATAGCACAGCAGTTTATTGTATGGGAATGATTGCTACATAATCTGTTCTACCAAACCCGGCATTTCCACCTTCAAAAAAACACTTTCTGCACAGCAGAGGCGACTATTCTCAATACCCTATAGGAGACGATAATCCTTCTCCGGTCCGAATGAATGGGGAGACCTAGCCTCTTTTAATTCCACTCCTTCTACTTCCATCGTAGACCTGCTTACGATATAAGCTTGCAACAAACAACATCTTGGATGCTCGGTGTTTCCTTTCGGGATATTGGGCGATGGCTTATTACGGAAGGATAGATTCGTAAAGGAACCACGCATCTAAAGTACGTGGTATGCATGTAAATGACAGAACCTCAAGCACGCTGTGAACAGTAATGGTTTTTATGAGAATTACAAACAAATTATTCACAACATCCAAACTGCCATTTGTAAGATTTGGCTATTTTACGAATGTCAAAAGCTGTTATGGAAAGGCATTATACGATCTCAATCCTATTATTTTCGTTTTTACGCTTTTTACTGACCTTCCTTGCTTGGTTGGATACTGACTAATATGTTTTTGGTTGTATCCTAAAAAAGAACAAGTGCCCAAGGAAGAAAACTCTGGTTTGTTATATTTCGTAGATAATGATACATACTGAACTTTTGTTTGAATTTCAACATTAGAACACTAGGGGTTTGTATAATAATGATACTGTGGTGCAACTGTGTCCTCGAACATTTAAAGTTCGGCCTGTTGTGAACATCGCTAACTTTAATATTACCTATACTTAGTATAATATTGAAACAGCGACGCTGTTACATTCATTGTTGAATATTAACTTTTTCGTACCTTTTCGAATTCCCCTTTCTTGTGGGGAATACAAATTCGATTTCAAAGTTTAAATAATCATTGATTGAGGAAGATTATCATGATAATATACAATTTATTTTCTTTTGAATCATACATGTACTCGGAAATACGACGAGCTTCATCTTTAGGTTAACATTTGTTGTTACTTTATACTTTTCCATTTGCTTTAGTGTGTATTTTGTTATATTTTATGTTAACTTAAAAAAACTGTATAAAAGAGAAACTAAATAAGCGAAGGTTATTTCAAATATTTGGTGTCTATGTTCTTTTTATTTGAGAAACGATGGATTGTTTAACCTTAAAAGCCAGATACCAAATATAGGTCTCCGATGTCGGTCATGTGCCAGTTAACAAACTTGACACACGTAGCTAAGTTTCTACTTGAATATTATACAAAAGTACAGGCCACGTGCCGACCTGACATTTACCGGCACAACACAAGTAATAAATTCGACTGGTCGGATGAAATGTCAAAAAGAAATTGGCATCGTTATTGTTATGCCAGCATTCTCCATTTGCTATCGAGTTATCAAAACGTTTCAAAGTTTCCTTAAACTAGCCTCGTTAAGAAAGTACGATCATACATTTAATGGAAATACCGTGTATTGTGAACGAGCAACGAATGATTCCTTCTTGTAAATAATTTTTTTCAAATTTTTCAAAATATTTTAACATGTTGACACTTCTATTTTGTGATGTTATAAACAATATTTATTGTCATTTATTAAGTCTCCTGTTTTTTCTGTTTTCGATATGCGTTGGCAACGAACGAGGTCGAACACATTCGTAAACCAGAAATCTAATATCCGAACACATAAAAGAAAGAAAGCGTTCATTAAACACGTAAAAACTTTACATTTTGTCACACTTACAGTTATAACGACATCGTGGTAAGATGTTACGATTACTAAAATATCAACCTCGTGGAGTACTTTAGGGATATGAAATTAGTACATTTAGGAATACGTATTCTCTCAGTCGTTTCTGGCAAAAATAACACTTTGACATTTTCTAGCTTCTCAAGATGTCCTTAAGACGCAAAGTATACCATCGTTAATATCTCCATTATCCTGATCGTACATATAATCTAGCTTTAAGGAAAACATCCAGTCTTTTCTAGAATGTGGAAACGTGTCACACCTCAAGTCATATTAGCTACTATACGGCGATCCCTATTGTGAACTGCATGAATGAACACCTATGACATATATAGATGGCGACATTGAGTTGAAATTCATACGTACAAACAGGTCTTGACATAAACAGCTGGCAGACATGCTATGCCAATTAATGCAGCTGAACGAAACACACGTTGGTGGCTATTGGCTTTTAAATATCATCTTTAAAAAGGTTCCTATGGTGTTGTAGATAGATACATTGGATTTAATTTCTTATTCCATTGTTTATCTATCCTGAATAATACGGAACTGTTCACATGTTTTACATTTGTTCACATAATCCGAACATTTGAAACCAGATGTAAACTGCATGTTATACATAAAGTGGTTGTCGTTTCTTCATTACTTGCCAAAATGTAATTAATTATGAAAATTAGTCAAATATATGAAAATCATACCCATGTGAGATGTGTTGGACGATGTCATCACAACAATATCACCCATGTTGAATGACATTCTGAGCTACCATACATGGTATACCCCCAACAACAACAACAACAACAACAACAACAACAACAACAACAACAACAACAACGTAATTAGTCATTTAGTTGGTAAATTAATTAATTAATTAATTATATACTACTAATAATATCTCCTATGTCAGCAATAGCTATACAATAGGTGTGAAGCTTGCGTTCTTAGTTCTTAAGATATTGTAGAGTTTACGTTTACACCTTATGACCTTTCAAATGCATTCATTATGAAAATGACTTCCTGGAAATTAAAGCTACACTGACAAGATTTATCAAACACTTGTGCTTTGTCATCATTAACACAGACCACATCATATCAAAATAGAAGCTTGGATTCTTAAAACCATGCCTTATTACAAAATCATCACTTTAATATGTGAATGATCATTAGAATAGAATCCTTCCACAATAAGAGAGACACGGACACAGACAGACAGGCAACCAAACAGACAGGCGGACTTGAAAAAAAAGAGTGGTGGATAAGTGCATATCGTTGTCCATTCATAATAAATGGAATGTGTATACGTAAACTCTACATGACAATTTAATCCTGGTGTATAGAGTTATTGTAATACCATCCGATACGCACATAAAACGGCACCGCCTACGTCCAACAAGTAAAAGACAAGAACAAGACAAGAACAAGGAAAATACAATTTGACACTGAGGGCGTTAAATTTGAAACCTATCCAATTCAGGCAGAGTGGCGTCTGTGAATGTGAACCTAAGCCATACAGGTCTGACGACATCTATAGTTTCTAAAGAAATGATTTGAAATGAACTGAATTACAAATATATAATGGTGTAAGTTTTAATGTGATAAAGGATATGAAACACTCGATTTTAAAGTTTGACGAAACATAAATATATATTATTTAATAATGGGAACAATTTACACTCTACATCACTGTAGGCTGAATTGTGTTTTAACATTACACGGTATATTCAAAAAAGACATAAAACCCTACATGCATAACTATAAAGACAAATTAGAAATTTCCCCCGAAAGCTTGGCGATAGAACATTGCAGTAATTTATCACTAGTAGTAGTAAAAATTGTTACAAGAACTCGTACTGGATATAGAATGCATTAGGGGTGACGTACTGTACAAGTGAAGTGCCTTAGCAAATACAGTAAACCTTAGGCCACCTATAATCGGAGATTGTCTTTGAAAGTGAATATAGATCAAATCAGTCGATAAAACTGCAAGCAAAAACTGACTCGAATGTCAAGTATCAATATATCAGTTTATAATATACCTTGTGATAATGCTGTGCCACGATTCGCTAGAATCAGTCACGTGACAGGAAAATAGAATGACTACTTCCCTAGGGAAATAGTTCCATCAACTTTTACATGGTCAGTGACCACCGCGCGTTCACAGCAGGTCAAAATGGCGGCTTCTGACACTGTCGTCTGCCACCGCGAGTTCATAGCATGAGGTATATTATAAAACACATATTGCCTGGCCTATATTCGGGCTATAGCACCCGTTCATTACCCCCTCGTGACTGTGAGTTACCACAATCACATGCTATTTCCCTCGGCCTTTGGCCTCGGGAAATAGCATGTAATTCTGGTAACTCACAGTCCATCGGGTGTAATAAACGGGTGCTATAGCCCTCATGGCCAGGCAATATGTGTTCAATATGCACTTGGTTTCTTTGCCTGACAAGGTTGTATTTTCTCGGCGTCTATCTGAAGCCCCTCATGTTCTGAACATGTCGGGCTTCAGATTGACGCTGAGAATATATATATATATATATATATATATATATATATATATATATATATATATATATATATATATATATATATATATATATATATATATATATAGTGTGTGTGTGTGTGTGTGTGCGTGTGTGTGTGTGTGTGTGACAAATATGAAAGGGGGAATGTATGGTAAGTATGCATGCGTGCGTTCATAATGTTTACTACTTTTACTGAACTAGAAAGGTGTGATGTGTTCACTAACACCAACAAGTTTTCACACGATGTCTGTTGAAGCACCCTGTCAGAAATAGGCACAATATAAACTACTGTGTAATGCCATCTTTGTTAAAGTTAAAAAACGTAACATTAAAATTGAACCAGAAGTATTGGTTGAAGTAGGAATGACACGCAAAGCGATGCTATCCGTGCGTAGAACGAGCGAACTTTCCAACAAACACTGACATTATCAGGACTTAACCTATACGACATTGGCAGACCTTACTATTGAACTTCGTCGATAGTCATTGATATTAGTAAAGCGTATGGAAAGGCAATGGTTTTCTACAATCTTCTCCGGGTAGGCCAATTAAATGAACAACAGCATTGATTGATATTGATTGCCTTATATCTCACCACGTCACACCAGGAAATAACATGATAACGATTGTGTATTCAGGGTTAATTGGTTAAAAGGTTCAACCTTTTTCTATCATCATGGCATCTCCAAGAGATATCATTCAACAAAAGCTCTTATCGCTAAGTGACAGGAAACCAAGACAACTTGTAAACAATTGTTAAATCTAGTTTCTCCATAAGTTCATGACACACAAGGTGTACAAGACTTAATACAATATCTGGTGTATTCATACTGGCTTGGTCATTGCCTATTATCGCAAATTGGCGTATTTTCCAATATTTGATTTTATCTATAGAAATATAAATCGACTATTTAACAATCAGAAGGTACAATAAAATAAATCTAGATGTCACAATTGTGTTCACTTCAAATAGATCTATTGCGCAGTGTCAAATGTACAATGAGAAAAGCAGTACAGGTTACAGACAATATAAAGTGGCTATATCGATGAGGATTGGGTATTTATTTTGGATTTGAATTCATACAACAAATATTTTATCATGATGTCCATGTGGAGCAACCTACATATACCAAGTCTGAGTTTGTAACTCAATACATTTCAAAAAGCTAACAAATGTGTTAAAAGGTTTGGAATTATACGGATAATAACAAATATTTTACACATCTATCGGTCTTTTGAAATTTATATGTATTGGGTTATAAACAAGGACTTGGCAGATGTTGTTTACGTTGATTTTTCAAGTAGGAAGCCAGGATAAAATAATTTTATAAATTAAAATTTCAAAGTAGATACCCAATCCTCATCCATATAGCCACTTTAAAATATCGAAATAATTCGAAATTTTCACTGAAGTTACTGATGTTAAGCGTATGTAAGCAACAAGCTATAGAAATTAAAGCTATGGTACAGAGATCCTAGTATTAAACTAATAATGCCAAAAGAGCTCTTCAAATAGAAAGATTATACAAAAAAATGTATACAATATTTAGTCGTTGATACTGCTAGGCATACTCATGTTCCATTTCCTAATATCCATTCACTGCACTAGACTCTTGGTTACTGTCTCTGTCTTTTACACCATGTCATGTACGTTGTTTGGCTGTTGGTACGGTTGTGTTGCTGGTTGGGGAATTTATTTGAAAAAAACACACACTACTGTTGCTAATGGTATGCTTTGAGTTACTGCATGGTAAGACTCTAATGTTTTATATGCTCGGGATATGCTTTTTATTACTAGGTACAATTGTGTTCTAATTCATTTCCGGAAAAGTTATTCTCTTGACACCCATCACTGCTGTTAATCTTGAATAAAACTTCCGTTTCTCTGTTGCCATCAGTTTTTGGGGCATAGCTGTGTGCATTTGTTATTCTTCTTTAATCCAACAATGTTGTCTTTGCGAAATAAACTGCACTCAGTTTGCTTTTGATAAGGCCATGGGAGTGGTTGCTAGATATGTTTATATTAATTTAAAAGTTATTTACTTGACATGTACAAAATTATCATTCTCAAAAATAAATTTTGCAAAATAATTAATTTAAATTTTGCAAAAAACTACAAAGTTTCCCTGTTCTATGGGCTTGTCGTGTGAAAAACTATCATGATGGTGACCTAACATTATACTGCTGCCAGGAATCGCGTATAATCATTTGCCATGATTGTGTTTAAAACATTGGACTGTAACTATTCACGAACGCTCCTTATAGTTGCAGATAAAAATAACAAGGTAAAAATAGAACAAAAGGACGGATAAAAACAACTGAGAAAAAATGAAAATCAGGACTCATTTAAAAATGGAATTGCAGACAAGTAAAAGATTTTTCTAAAACATTTAGTAGATGACTTTATGCTACGATAGCGCCGACCAGAGCGTAAAAGATTAAAGAAGACCATGAACGGGATGATTTGAATCTTGTGGAATTAAATGTATATTGCCTCGAGGAGAGAATCCTCGAATGAAATATGAAGTCACACTAGTGAAGGTTATTTTCTGCAATGCGGATGGACGATTAAAATACTTTCAATAGTTGAATAACAAAAATTGACGAAAATGTCATCCTATATCGAATGTTTTCAGGCGTCTGAGAAAATAAAGACGTTGCTAAGATACAGGGATTTTGTTCAATATAATGTAGTCATTTGCTATCAATAAAAAGGTGATAGTTGAAAGTTTTCGTGTGGATAAAATGAAAGCATTGGAAATTCCGAATGAGATTTCTTCATGCCTACAAGGTAGTTACACGAAGCATTGCATTTCAGTAATTGAAAACGACTTTAACATCTATGCTGTAAATGTGCATATTTAGTTTCCCCTTATTGCTATACGGTGATACACACGTACATCATCTATGTAAACCAGACTGTGTGACCCATTAAACCTCTTTAGGAAATACTATTCATTAAACAAGAGTAATTTGTGGCAAATTGAACTGATTAAGTAGTACGTGTGCTTTTTACGCTGTGACCTTACACTTGTAGAAGTCAGTACTATGATTAAGTGGCAATTCCCTAGGGTCAAAGTAACTTCTTTCTTGATCGATAACTGTCGAGGACTTGTTGAAAAAACTACAGAGAATTGATTGATACAGGAATGAATATCTCGTGGGAGATTAGAAGATCGTCTGTTTCCTTCCTCTCCGGTACTTATAGGTTCTGCGAGACCATGTACAAGATAACAGTTGTTCAAGAATAAATGTCCAATATGATGTCAGTTGTGAACTGAAAGAAACATGTATACTAGACGCGATGGGGTGGTCACCTTTGTTGATTTCTTTTCATGTATGTTTTAACACATCGGTGATTCAAACAAAGCTGACGTTGCTCCTATACCTCTGAATTGATGTTCAAATTTCACAGGCGTCAAGTATTATAGTATTCATCAAAATGAAAAGGACCAACATCCATGAATACATTAACACAAAAAAAACTTGTCCAAAGCTTTCTATTTACCAATGGGGTTGGAGGGGGTTACTAAGACTTTATATTGCCATTCACATTTACAAAGAAGAAAATATATTATCTCATATATTTTTCAGCAATTGTTATATTATTTTGACAGGTAAACGATACAGATGAAATGCATGATCATGCAGACCTGATACTATAACTGTATGCCAATAAACACTCTGGAGGGACAGTACCAGTGAGTCTGTGTGATGAGAGGTATTCCGGAAATCAGTGTTACCTTACATTTAGATGTCATAACTGGCCTTTGTAGCTAATATAGATATGATACAATAGTCTTATTATTGTTCTGCATGACATGTATAGATATTCACAATGTACTAGAAATGACTGAATTTTCAGCTATGTAAGCACATATGCTTATTAGCAAGGGATTGGTAATCCTTTACCATCTAACATACAACTTTACTAGCTAAGTGCTGAAAAATACATCATAGTAATCTATAGTTTCAAGCAATTCTGCCATACTCCTGGTAAACTTGTTTGACTGTCTGTTTCTCGAAAGGTTTCAACCACTATATTGTGAAGTACATGCCGCTTACCTTACATATTGTAAGCACATGTGAGTACAATGACATCACAAATGTGTAGCAACGTTCCATGTAATCTTAGTTCATCCAGCAGGATTTGTTTTTGACGATCGAAATCACTGGAGAATCTGACATTGCAATGTGTAACAAATGCACAGATTTTGTTGGCAGATAATGATCCAATACTAGGACATCATCTTTGAAGATTGTGTCTCTTGTTCTTTTATATACATGTACTACTATGAAATGGCAACTTGAAATAATGCTAACCTACTAAAAAAAATTCATTTCTCAATATAAAAGGAGTTTCATATTTTGTAAAATGAATGGCTTCTGCAAATTATGGCATATACACAGTGTATGCACAAAAGTAGAAGACATTGTAGACGATTACCTAATACTTAATAACTAGGGGGTGAGCGAAATCCGTGCATATTAATTACCTACATTTGCATATCATTTTATGAAATTTGTTGTTGTTTCCTTATTTGTACAGAAGGTTTAAATTAGCCGGGTGGAACAGTCCTTGGCGATTGGTGATTTACTAAAACAATCTTTATGCATTGATTTACAAAATTCGCATTATCGGTAAATTATTATCGAGTCAATATCTGCATTACCTCAAAGACTGCTAGTTGAAATGAAACAATACTATGCACATATATTCTGTGTGGTGATGTCTTGAACCGATTAGTTTTTCGCGTACAAACTGTATTAATTACCTTTACTGGTATCATTTTACCAAATATTTTTTTTATATTTCTAGAGTAGGTCATTATTAGAGAAAACAATACTTAAAAAGGCTTATTTCGAGAATGAGATATTATATCACTTATCATAATGATGTTTTTTCAACACCTTCATCTAAAGAACAGGTGGATCATTGACAAACGAAATTAAATTTACGCATATTAATTACCCACATTTGCATATTATTTAACATTACTGTGTTGTGTGAAGATTACGTGTAAGAAGGCAATAATTCCCCGAAAGGCAGAGCTCCTAAACATCCGTTGAAAGCGAGCAAAGATATTTGGTACATATTATTAATTTGTTTGTCACAAATTTGATTCTTTGATCAAAGCGATAGCTGAGCAGATCTTGAAGTTTTATCTTAAATGTCATCTCTAACCTATATTTGTATAGTGCATTTTCAGATAATGGCATGAATCATGATATGACTTAAGAAATAATCTATTCAAGTAGACCAAGGCTTAAGGGAAAAGAGCTAAGGGAGTGACATGCTCCAATAAACAATGGAAATAGGTTTAAGAACATCAGATGTTATTTGTCCGAAATGAAGGTTAAGGCCACCTTCATGTTGACTGTAAATCCACTGGCATGCCATAAAATGGAATAACAGCCTAAACAGGATGATTGGGCGACTTTATAAAAGCTCGTGTTACATATAATCCAGGCTGTTCTCATCAGGGCATCAATCTGCTTAGGAGAAGGGATAGCATCGGTATTCATACAATCACACGCACTGATAACCGACCGTGTTGTGTACTCGATTGTTTGCAGATTAAGACACATTTGCTTGGAATGTTCAGTTGCGTTCTGAACGGGCTCCATACAGGCTGATGGAAGGCCATTTTTCACTGTAATAATTGCTTTTCACTAAAAGGTCTACAGTATAGTTTGATTCTTTTATATAAAGAGACAATATGTAATACAAAATTACCAATATGAAAATGGCTGCGCTATTTTCACACAAGTTTTTATTTTTTTTAAATTACTTCACGTCTATAATATCAAGTAACATAATGCATAATCTTACTAAATCCTTTTTTGAACTAAGAATCTTATCTCCACCGGTACAACGTACCTTGTACCAGTAATTGAATCGTGGTATCCTTCAAAGAACGTGCAATCATACATGCAAGTAATTTTACACTCGATATGTTTAACAAAGGTTAGTATTATCCGATGGTTCGTAAAGTTATTTGCATGTATGTATGCATGTATGTATGTATGTATGTATGTATGTATGTATGTATGTATGTATGTGTGTGTGTGTGTGTGTGTGTGTGTGTGTGTGTGTGTGTGTGTACGTGTGTGTGTATAAAGGACCACACATGACATTTAGATTGCACTTAGATTACAGAACACACCGTCAATGTTATCTTAACTACCAATAGTAGTTGAAGGCATTACTGTGTCATAAATCAATGGAAGTGCTTTTAGCCTAACCAATATTTAACAGAACTTGTATGTTAGACATTTGAAATTAATTGATTCTACAAGTATCGGTGGTAGACGTCATGTATGGGTTATGATGCCTAAGCAGTCAGAGATAAAATCTTTACGCTACGGCAACAGGATGACCTCAATATGATGTTGATGCAAGTACGTACAGTATTATAAATACAGTGATTATGCGGTATGTTTCTGTACAATCCTCTTACTCAACCTCACTTAAAATATTTCATCCACTACTTTACTTCAAGTACTGGATCTCAATTTGGTAAAGTTGCAAATTAAACTTCACACAATGAAATCGTCTGTACACTAACTTACCTGCATGTTAAAGCCCTGAAGTAAAATGGATGGAAATTCAGCGTTTTATGGGACGGACATATCGTCATATCGTGAAATTTACTAACAAATATTTCATATTTGATTTGGTAGCAATACAAAGTGACATGCATATGTCTCACATAGCATGTTACCTTTGTGCAAGTTTTGGTTGAAATCAGTTGGTGCATGCCAGAGATATGAGGGTGAATGCACATACGACAAATATGAACGTCATTCGGCCATATTTGATTCCGCCGCAATACAAAGTAACGTGCATATGTCTCACATAGCATATTATCTTTGTGCCAGGTTTGGTTGAAATCAGTTTGTGCATGCCAGAGATATGGGGGTGAATGCACATACGACAAATATGAACGTCATTCGGCCATATTTGATTCCGTCGCAATACAAAGTAACGTGCATATGTCTCACATAGCATGTTATCTTTGTGCCAGGTTTGGTTGAAACCAGTTGGTGCATGCCCGAGATGTGAATAACGGACGTCAACAAATAGGTCATCATTTTAACCTTTTCATTCAATAGGTAAATTTCCATAATTTGCCATTAAATGAATTAGATATCCGTCACACATGAGAAATATAAATCCAGAAATAAGGATCGAAAACCTGAGCCCTGTGACGTCAGTGCTAAACTTTCATTGAACCTTAAGTTAAACCAGACACAAGCTACGTGCTAAATTCGTATTACTAAAAGAAAAAGGTCGGTTACCTTTGCTGGAAGAAATTCATCGCCAGCAGTTGATAAGTCTCACAAATTGGTCAATAGCGAAGATATCTTCCTCATATTGGCGGCAAGATCCGATTTGAAAAGTCTTATAGCAAACCTGTACTCCAAGATTTCGATCTGAAGAATATTAAACGAAGTTTATGAGAGTATTGTGTAAGGTCTATTTTGGTACGGAGAAAACATTCGCGAGAGAGAGAGAGAGAGAGAGAGAGAGAGAGAGAGAGAGAGAGAGAGAGAGAGAGAGAGAGAGAGAGAGAGAGAGAGAGAGAGAGAGAGAGAGAGAGAGAGAGGGAGGGAGGGAGGGAGGGAGGGAGGGAGGGAGGGAGGGAGGAGGGGCGGGCGGGCAGGCAGGCAGTCAGGCAGACAGACAGACAGACAGACAGACAGAAGAAAAGGCATACACAAATACATTCGCACGACTGTCACCCAAATCATCACTGAATCCAGGTCCCCCTCCAATCGTAAATTCTGGCCCTAGCCTTATAAAATCCACATGGATCCATTAGTACGACGGAGATCTGGCCTTTAAAACGTATTACAGTTCTAGATCTTGAAGTGATGTCCAATGGTGTTGTTTGTATGACAATACTGATGTACATATGGCCCATACAGTATGTCATCTCTGTACCGAGTTGGAAAAAATATCTACTCAAAAACATTTTCCTAAACACCTTCCTAGTTTGTGAAGTGTGAAGTTATCTTTATGTCTCTAGAAACCCCTGTATATGCATACTATATAGCTATTCTAAAGAGTGAGACTAATATCTCGGAACCGAAACGTTTAAATTTATTGTTGCTTATAACAAACAGACTTACTTCAAATATCATTTAATAGAGTTTTTAAAACTCAAATGGAAAAACAAAGACTTACATAAAATTACGATAATGTACCATTCCTAACATTAATGTAACATTACAATCAAATGAAATTAAAACATCGAAGTTCCATTCCAATGAGTTGTGACAGTCATTTGTATGGACACTAACACGGCGTTTTAAAAACTAGGTGGCCATCCATTTGTTACCTCAGCGCATTACCGTAACGTATATTGGATATGTAAATGATATGTAAATGATCACAAGTAGTTTCAGGGGATGCCTTTGGTTTGGTTTTCATGCGTGAAGTAGAAATCTCACACTTTTTGTCAATGCTTTCAAGAATCTGTTGTTTTTTTCACTTTGGGAAATCTAAGTAGATCTTATGAGTTAAATAAAAATCTTTTGATACCTCTTATATGTTAATTCTTTGAAACATGCTGTTTATTACACCTTGAAATAATATACCTGATGCATTTTAAATTTGAACAGTAATACATCACCTTAATGGAAGCTTTAGTTAGTTTTTAGGAGTTACATTTGACCGGTGATATATCATTTTAACACTTTTACGTATGTTGTTCTTTTTTTCACTAAAAGTGTCACCGATTGAACTTGTCGGCAATCAACGTGTCGCCAGATTAATTAAAAGTGTTGACGAATATTGTAATATCCACTGAGGTACGTAAAAACGTGTTACTTATCAATGTATTAACATTAAGGTTCTCTTGTCTAGCGTCGTAATGTATACTTAAAAAGCCAGTAAGTCTGCTGAAAACAGCACAGAACGACACAAACAAGTGACGTAAGCGTTCAAATGATAAGATTTCCGTGACCTTTACAGATCCTGACCAATACCGACGAAACGATGAAAAGAATTTAATGATCCATACAGCAATCACACAACTTAATACACTTCAGTAAATATGACATCAAGAATCTCATTCTGTATATCAAACACCATAAATACTGAATGATTTCAATGCATGGATGAATCATGAAACCTTGGAGATACCATTCTGACATTCAGCGATAATTTGACGACGAAACTACCTTTGTGACGAATCGAAGAAGACGACGACAATGGTGATGAATGAGTGTAATTTTTACTTCATTTACTGTGTCTCCTTAAATTAGAAAGAGTTAACACAAATTTCAGAATAGTACGTCTATACAATTGTATTATATGGATTCATTCAACAAATTCTCTGATTTCGGCAGCACTAAGACATTATGCAACACAGGTTTAACGGAATAATAATATTTCTTTTGGCTTTCTAGTAAAAGGCTTATTAAAAAAAAACATACTCGTATAATTATCATACCACAATGAACATATCTAGGTAATATATTGCACTTAGACTTAGTTACCAATTAAATGTAACCTCGGCAGCGCTCCCTAAAAGTAAGCTAGCCACTCTACAATATAAATTTAGGATTAAGTACTGTAATATGTGTACACGTGTTTTAAATTAGGATAATTATAACTGCTACCAAAATGACTGTATAGATAATATTGTATGCTTCAGGAGTCAGTCATATGCAAAAACCTATATAGCTGGTATGGGTGAGGCCAAAAAAAAGAATTGTTCCTTGTCACTGCGCGCATCACTTAGATACTCTCGCGTCGGTCTTTGTGCGTGTTTGTCCAGCCCATGCAGTCTGCAGATCCGGGGGAGAAACACAAATATAACCCTCTCTACTTCAGTGACGACAACTGCAGAGCCAATCATGAACAACCAAATGACATCTGCCCCAAATACACATTTTCTCTAAAGTATTTAATAAAAAAGAACAGTAACTGCCATAAATAGTAGACTGAGTGACAGGTTTGTGGAAATTAAAAGAAATTTTTGATTTAAAAAGAACAATTCGCGTCATCGCACTACTTAAGACAATCTGTCCTGTCCAGAAACAATAATTTTTTTGGCGTAACAGCATATTTCTCAGTACTAAATTACTGTATACAGGGAAATTATTGCGTAGTCTTATTTTCGCGCTTTGGGAGATCACGGTGATTACGCGCGCAGTTTAATTTTCGCGCAAGGCCGTAAGTGTTTTTTTGTGTGTGAACATAAACAATACGTTGAGCTGAGAACAATGAAATTTGACACTGATTGATGGGCAGTATTGCTCTGTCGGCATCCGTCAGTTGCAGTCCTCTATTGTTTGCAACTGCGAATTTAACATACTGTGACACAATGACTTGTGACAAATGTAGGTGTTAATTTGTTCAGTTATGTAGACAAGTTACCAGATCGCACAATACGAAAGTTAGGAAGCTCACAGCCTCAAAGCAGGAGCCGTCAACACACACGCACGCGTCAATATGGTACAGTCACACGTTTGGTGAAACACTAATCAAATGACGTCAGTGTCTCTGTTTTGCGTCTTTTTGGAATGAAGTTCAAAATATCACGTTGGTTACATTTTGATACTCAGCATCCGAAGTCACAGAGAATAATTAGATTGCTAGACGTATATAAGAAATAGTGTTTACGGAATACTCTCGTAATAAGGATACGAGTTGACGTCATCGCAGAGTTGTTATTTGTAAATTAATATCAATACCAATATTACAAGCATAGAATTTTCCAGCGTAACCCTACATGATTAAGTGAATATCCCATTATGTGTAATTTAATAAGAACGAAGGATAGCTCGTAGATGTCGATGCCTGGCTTATAGAATTGCCAACGGCTAAAACTTCGACATGGAAGTGTTTCAGTAATTAATATCATATAATGACGAAAACACCGCTGGAACAATATTAAACACAACGGATCGATTTATCATTAAATGTCAACCGTAACGAACCAGTCACACACTTTGCGGACTTTGGTTGTATTCCATAATATGAAAGAATATTACAGAAATGGAAGTTTTTATGTATGAAATCTTGCAGTCAGATATTGTTATGGCTACGTCATTTGAAGGAGACATGAAACCTTGGGGCCTTTCAGCACTACCGTAAGAGTTTGTAAAAAGACGTGTGCGAGCTAAATGTGGTGTTTGCTGCCAATCCTTGTATGAGATAGTTTCTATATATCTGAACAGCCACGTCAATCATTTTGAAACAAAGTTACAAACATGTAAAGAACTTAAAGGCACATTAATCAAGCCAGGATATTGAACAAGGCAAGTCTGGACGATAAAACCTTAATAGTGTGCCAACTCTCGGATACTAGTTATATTTCAGACCACTTAAAGAATTCGTTTGATCTGAGGTTATTTAAATCAGTCAGAAGTATGACAAAATTATAAAATTTCACAGCTGGTTTATCGATTGTTTATTGTCTGTTTCTATTTTATCAAGGACTCTGGATATAAAGACTTCACGCTTTCATTATGCAGTTCTGTAAACACTATCAGTCATAATTTATGTGCAATTACATTGATTGTCGTTGAAATACCTACTTCTACATGTTTAAGAAAATGATTAAGATCTCAGCATCGACTATAATTGACTTGGGATTTCTGTCTGTGCATAGAGACGGTCGTGGCTCAGCAATCCAAGAATGTTGCACGTTTGGAGACATGCGCCTTCGAGATAATTGATTGCATCAATGGACCCGTCACCTTTTCGTCTGAACAGGAAATAGCATTTCCTTGGTTTCCTTCCTGTATTAGACGTTTCGACAAGATAGATATTGTGTCTACACAACGTGTAAGTATATTGTGGTCAAGTACATTATTCGATTACTAGGTATGGGACAACGGTGTTACATTCGACAACTAGAAAGGGATTTTGAGAAGGCATTTCATTCTTGTGCCCTATATGAGGTGATTTATTTCCTTCATAAAATGGATTTATCTTACTATACTTCTATTCCATTGCAAATCACCTTGAAATGTTCCATCAGAAAAACACATCATTCAAATTAAGCGGTCTTGCTATAAACCCAATGTATAGGCTATAATAATGTTGGTTCTTAGGCCTAATAAAAAAGTTGTTTGGTTCCGGTTACCCGACCCCACCTAGTTTTTCACGCCGACCCTAAACCTTTTTTTACGTATTCAAGAAAAATAATAATAAAATCGCGAAAATCGTGAAGAAATAGTTGGTGCGGAAACTGACAAACTTAAAAAGACAATATAAAACTATTCTTCCAATCTGTAATGGCTGTACATCTGATAGGAAGAAATAAACAATACAGAGACCATTTGGAAAACAATGGAAAACCTGAACTAGACACTCACACATGAAAAAAATGTACCTACCCCACCGATTTAAAAATTGAATGTAATCGGAACTGCACATTTTTTACGCCTTATGTAGCGCTTTCCCACCCAGTCAAAGCGCTTTACAATTATTACCCCTGGCTCGGATCTATAGCGGCACACCAGCCCTCAACTCCTTGGGGAGCATACAATCCATTGCAGCCTTTATAAGCGCATAGGATTAAAGCATTCACATTACAACCTCTATCCTACTAGGTCCCCAATTATACAGGTTGACTAAGGCACAGTCATGGTTAAAATCTTGCCCAAGGACTTTAGCCACTTGGAAACAAACGACAGCGATGGGGCTCGAACCTGCAACCTGCAGATTCCAAGCCGGCCACTCTAATCATTCGCCCAACATGACTCCAAACCAACAATCTTTTCAAATCAAAGGATAAAACATACCCCTATGCTTGGCATGCCTTACCAAAGTGTTTGGCAATTTGACATTGTTATTAATTAAATTTGAACCATATGTATAAAGACGATATTACAACACAATATCTCTGTTAGTGCTTAAGGAAGCTAATTTTCATTCCTTGTACAACGTATGCATGCAGAGTGAGTAATTCTTATTCTACATTTACTTGAGATAGAGCTATCACTATGGTTAGTCAGAATTGTTTGGAAACGTGAACAATGTTGCTGTACCCAAATTGTGAACAAGTTAGCCTAATATTGTATGTTTCGTTAAGAATTATAACATCGTTTCATCCATACAATTATCAGGGAGATTTTTAATATGAATACAAATAGTTATCAATTTCCTTTGCTGTAGTAAAGTAACCCCACATATTTAAAGATGCTACAGAAAAGAGTTATGTGTGTACTTATCTGTTAGTTTTATCAGTTTCCTCAAACTTACAGTATTGAATTAGAACAATATGAACATTGTTTTAAGAAGATTCAATATTTGAATTGAAGTTGTAAGTCTGGGAA
The DNA here is from genome assembly GCF_964340395.1 of Glandiceps talaboti. Lineage (NCBI taxonomy): Eukaryota > Metazoa > Hemichordata > Enteropneusta > Spengelidae > Glandiceps > Glandiceps talaboti. Next base: position 8,672,674 of record NC_135570.1, read on the forward strand.
TAGATGATCACATTATCGCATTAACATAATTTGAAGAAAACTCAATGATGAAAAAAATTGTAAGTTTACAATTCCAACTTGCGGCGTACGTGGGCTCCATAAATTCACAAGGTAATTTTGCTCCCTAATACGAAGCACTTTTAAAATGCCAGCATTATTCAATTGACATACATCGTTATCAAAGATAAAATTACAAGTCTTTCGAATGAAAAGTCACCGACACATACGATCCCTATTGTATAAAATGCTTCTAGTAGTTTCACATTTCAAAATGCCCGTCTCTTTAACTGAGAATCGTTTATATCCCAAAACATGCAGTATTTTAACTCTTTTTCATCTTACTGAAACTTTGAAAAAGCTATTTGATTAGGCTGAGCACAGAAGAGTCTAAGGAGCTCCCATAGGGTTATCACTAATTTGTTCAGCATTAGTCTTTAAATCTGGACAGAAATCACAGTTGAAGAAGAACATCTTAATCACCAAGCAGATACAAATCGAACTGTATTCTCATATCTATGGTAACAATTGACCCTGGAGGATGAGTGATAGGACAGAATATACTCTCAAAGCACAGTGACAATCACATGAACCAACCACTGAATGAATCGAAAACTCCTGCACGAATAACAGTGTTATATATCACATTTGCCCATTTTTACCCAACCTTTACTCTACCAGTGACCCACCTAACTACCATCTCTGTCCAGGGGTAGTACACGAGACGCAGTACCACTTTTGACTGTCGACAACCCCCAGCAGAGATTACCGGGGTAAATTATGTCAAAGGTGGAACTTCGTCTCATACTCACCACATTTACACATCCTCTGCCCAAGATTTACCCCGGCGGTGGAAAGACGTGGTTAAATAAGACTTCGTGTAATGATAAAGTATGTCCTGTTAAGAAGATTCGAACAACCATGAAGCCATAAAATTAATGATACTCACATATGCCGAAGTGTATTTATTTGTATTGTATGGAGTTTTTCCCACTATGTTCGTTGCATTCAACTGCCTAAAGGACAACTTATTATATTTTCAAAGTACTTGTAAATACTGTGATACAGCAAACCCGATACATATAAGAAGGTGATGTGCTCATTACTTTCCTCAACATTTGTCTTTGAATTAAATCTCAAAAACAGCATTTTGCTACCTTTCGTTCAGAATTGCCCAAAGCATATTTCATGATTTATACCTCAAATCTATTTTGAGTAATTCCTTTGACGTAGGCCTTTCATCATCTTCTGTAACAAAGATTTTACATAAATCAATATTACAGTGCAATGCACTTCCTGATCTAAAAGTCAGCGATTCGTTATTTACATAATTACAAAAAGCAAGTGCCCTTTGATTTTTCTAATAAGATCTATATCAGTAGAGGTCAAGTTTCTGCGTAAAATAGACGCGGTAAAGTGAAATACGTTTGTCTACCGCCAGGATCAATGTACTGATTTCTTGCAGCCATAACAGTTACATGCAATATGACTATAAAAAGTTGCATCGATATATTACTAGAACATCTCCTTTGATATGCAACCCGCACTCTCCATCAGGCTTTGCTGGGTTCAAGCAGAGGACGATGACACTTGTAGATTTTCATTACTGACGTTAACGTGACAAGACATTTAGAAGAGACATACCCAAACACACTAGTTACGTATTTCACAGGCTTCGACCTTTTCAAGAAGGTTATTATGAAGACGTCCATTATTTAATTAACTATTTCTTCCAATATCAAAGGGATAAGGTACTTTTCTTCCAACTGTATGTGGGATATGTACCAGACACTAAATATCGTGTATTGAGTTCATTCTAAAGCGACAGTAATGGATGCTTTATACCACCTTTGCATGAACCGCAAGAGTGTGACTGCCAAATAGACTACTAGATTACATACTTTTGGTACACACTGTATGAGCTCGTCAACATATATATCATATGATATATATATATATATATATATAGTGAACGACAAAGTGCATGATAACATTAACGCATTAAGGCAAGAAAAATAGCGTACGATGACAGAATGGAAATAATGGCCAAAAAAGAAGACTTTGTAACTTTGAAAGACCGTAAAGAGAATTTTACCAATAATCCAACATGTCGATTAATTAATCTGGCCAAAAGTGAAATGGGTCTGGCCAGTATTGAAGCAGATACTAGGTCGTATAAACGAGAGTACCATACGTTCCACAAGAGTGAACCAATGGGGAAAACTCGGCAGCCTTAAGCAACTTGCATAGGACCATCCGTGACAAATCAAATCACACCTTTATAATGTTTGACATTTTCTATTTCTAACCATCAATGATAGAAAGCCTACTAAAGAAATCACTAATATTGGCAAAACAAACAAGAATATCGGTACAAGATGTTGATATAATCATGCACTGCATAAAATCCCCACTGTTCGATAAGGAAATACCCTGGGCTAAATAAGGACAACAGGGACAAGTTTGACGTCACAGTGGAAAGTTACGATGGCGCCGAAGTATGTGAGCTAGTCGGTACGTGCATTGTCATCTCTCGAGTAAATCAGAAGAGCAGTACTGACCTATATAGAGATGGCGGTTAATGTCTTAAAAAACATCAACGAAGACCAAGCAGAATGTACAAAGCAAGAAACAAGCAAAGGCTTCAGTAACTTTGGGCTGAAGATAACTGTGCAGACCAACTTAAAGATTGCAAACTTTCTAGACACTACTCTAAACCTACATCAACATCCTATCAAACCACCCCTAACAATAATCCAATAATAAACTAGTATCGAGCGTCTCTTCAGAACAAAGCAGTCAGCACCGACCGCACACAAGAACCTAATAAATCCTGCAGCTGCAGAGATCATAACCAGTGTCCACTCAACGACAATTGCCTATCAACCAATGTAATATACAATGAACAAGTTACAACAAATAATAACTACACAAAACTGTAATTCGGACTAACAGAGAACACATACAAACAGTAATTCTCAAACCACAAACATACATTCACTTATAAAAGTTTCAGTTTAGTAAGGCGTTATCCACACATTATTTGGAGTCTGAAAGAAAAGAATCAACAACAATATTGAGGAGAATATCATCACCCAAGCAGCTTACACAAACGTGACGATACATTGTAACCCGTGTTTAACTGAGAAACTATGCATAATAATTGCTGAAAAAAGCAATTTGAAACTACTCACAAAAATCTGAGGTAGCTTCAAAATGCCGTCACGAGAATAAATCTACCTTGTTAACTATAGATAAAATCCCCACAAGGAGAAGTTTAGTCTGACCATCATGTTATGCAATGAATATACAGACATCTTTTTTGTATATATAATCCATGCCAATCTCGTCTGATGATTGCAGAAGCGCGTGAAACACGTAACGACTTTTAACATCATTATACCTTGGATAATATATATATATATATATATATATATATATATATATATATATATATATATATATATATATATATATATATATATATATATATATATATATATGGACATCTGAATTGGATTCTATTTAAGCATCTATAGACCTATCTTTATTAGATATTTGGGTTTATCTATTTACAGTTAATTAGCAGAAATTAATATAATACCATTTTAGGTTGTAATCAGTATGATTTGTGATTTGCTATTTACACGCTAGTTTAAAAAAACAAAGTGAATCAGATTTGGTTCAAAAATACCAAGTCCATTAGCCCTACCTTGCGGTGGATGACATTAATGAGATGACCCCGCTTCTACAGCTGCCATTTTAGAACTGGTTTAATATGTAAAATGGCCAAGTATGCCCAAAGCACTTATATTGTAAAAGGAAGTCAGGGACATAAACACCTTCCGCGCATACGTAGCATATATATTTCAAACACAGCAATATGCTGCTAATGGGGTAACAAGGATGAATATGTATAAAATGGCATTCCTCCTTAATTAGGCAACGAGCTATTTCAATTATTGACCCGTGTCCTTCTAAGGTTATATATCATTACCAGGAAAACGAACAGTACGTATTTGAGATAACACTGGTGCACATCAATTTTACATACTTTTTTATTGTTATCTCTAAGTTTTCGATGGTCCGCTATCTATGTTTTATGTGTTGCCGTGCATTACTTAGGGTATTATTTTGATATGCTACCTATTAAATAAAATGAATAACAGTAATTAAAAGGGCACAAGTTAACATGTTTGTTTCCGATAATATAACGTCGGAAAATAGGGTAGGTAGGTCAGAATTTTATTTTATTTTATTTTATTTTAATTATTTTCAAAATTACTTCGACCCCAAGATAAGATACTCGTCGGTGACAATACTTCCCGTGAGAGTTTGATTAGGTGCAAAAGAAGTAAATGAAGAAAATGATAAGTTAAGTGGACGAACACGTTATGCAGACTGTATTGTTATACTCTAAAAAGACCTGGCTTCTATCTGAAATACAGTTTTAAAAAAAAGTGACGATAGATGATGGCATGAAAGTGTACTGAAGGCATGAAGGTGTACTGAAGTAAATTCTTACCATTTTACCCTTTTGCATGCAAACAATGTTTAGGGTCGGGGGCTGAACGTAGGGTCGGTCAGGTTATCGGAAACACGCTGTTTTTTCTTTGGCCTAATTGTGAGATATTGGCAAAACTTGAAGCCCTTTAATTCCTAAAGCCTCTAAAAACAAGTTGCTACAGCTAAAGGTGTAAATAAAATGTTTGTACATAGCTAGCTGTATTCATGGGTAAGAGACATTGTGGGAAGGTTAAACTCCACCCTTTTGTAGATTTCATGAACGGTAGGTCAAGGGTATACGTACTTAGATGAAACCTTGGCAAGCAAACAAATACACTGGGAACAGAATATGTCCTGAAGCGAGTCTTCATATTTTAAAGGCCTTCTTATCAATTCATTCTAATCCACTATCGTCTAATGTCATCTTATCAGCTTTAATTTCTCCTTATTCCCTTATTAAATGTTTCTCCTTGTCGAGCCTTCACCTGTGGGTGATATATCCTGCCCAATATTCTATATTGTTTTAATTATTTTAGCGTCTTTATTTTAGAGAGAATGTCAGTGTCGTATAATACTATACATATTTGGTAAACGAGATACCTAGAATGGAAAATAACTAAAGAAATGAAACGATATCATATACAATTATGTTGAAGTCAGCGAGACGTGAACTGAGAATAAATACCGATACTATATTAATACGTTTAGTACATCAAATCAAAAACCTAAGTATGCCTTCCATATTAAGACTCTTTATATCAAACAATATGACAGTGAACATTTAGCATTCATTACATTGCAAACGATTCGTTAGAGTTACGGATAGCTGGTCTCACAAGTAAACGAAATTAAACTGGAAAATTTCACTATTATATATACACTACTCTATGATTACTTGAGGGGGCTTCATGCCATTTTTAGAGATGGGTAACACCTTCTGTATCTGTAAGGATGGGGTGGGGTGGAACTTGGAAAAGGAGAACGATGCACCATGAAAGTGCGAATAATGTGACGATGTATACACAGAAAGATCTTTAAAAAATCTGACACACCAAAAATCGTTTTACGCGTGCGCACACACCCACTCACTTTATTTGGTAGTAATGTGTACACACACACACACACACACACACACACACACACACACACACATTATACTGATTTGCAATGCTTTATAAGTAAGGTAACCCGACAAGGGTTTGTTACCAAATAGAAAACAGACGCTGTTATTTTACTTGCATATATCAACGTAAACATTGCGACTTTTTCATTATTTACATATATAAACCTAAACGAAAGAATATGTAGATGCTACAGAGAGATAAAAGCAAATATCTGCAAGGATAGTCAGCAAGTCGTATTTAACGTACTCAAGATGTACAATAATTCATCATGTGACAGTAATTGTCTTGTTTTCAGCTGGGCTGTAACTTATACCTCTTTAGCAGTATGAGTAACGTTGTCTTGGCGTTTTGACATCTTTAAAAGTACATGATCAGAGCGTAAATTCTGAAGATACGCCCCCGTTATTCAAAAATTATTGAATCGCATCTTGTGAAAGGGTATAAAGCGCTAGAAGGAGAGCATTATGAAACATAGCCGCGAACGTTGCGGTAGATAGGCATTAATAAGGAATCTTGCAATTACCATGTCTTCCAACACACTGTTGATATGATACGAAGTATCATAGAAACCGTCTTACACTAGGTTGGTTATCCTTTGCGTTGAATACTCCTGATGTCAATACACGGTGATTGACTTCAATAGTTAGGCGCCATGTTTACGGATGGTTGATGTTACAAGCAGAATTTTGATACATTATGTTTTGTTTGTATATTACTTTTGACGTATTTAGAATTAGAAACAGAGCTTTCCCACATGTCTGTAGTTTGATTTACCATGTACACTTTCATCAGGCCGTTGAATAGAGAATTGAAACTGAGTCTATATGGGTTGGGGTTAAATTTAGAATATGTTCGGTGAGGGGAACCTTAAACCTAAAATTTGAACCACGTACTAGTCAGGCGTCAGCAAAGCTTCATGTGAACACAAACGTTTCCTGGGCCCGTCCTGAAACTAAGGGTACTTTCTGGCGTTCTCCCTTGAACATTTCGCAATTCTTCGGTTATTAAAGTCGGGGGCGACTCCGTAGCATTTATCGTTCAACATTTAAACGCCAATTCCTCCGTTGTGATAGGGACCGGCAGCCCTTGAGAAAGACACCCACGAGTAAAATGAGGCGACTGTGCTATACCTTGGTGACGAATATCGGAGACTGAATGTCTACTCGTAGCAAGCTATTCCTACTTTACAGTGTACCGAACGAACAAACCGATCTCACCCTAGGTTGTATAGTTTAATCTTTAATCAAACCGAAAACCCATACAGTCGAGTAAATACGAATTGCTACTTTAACCCTCTTACAGCTTCAATTAGATCCTTTCCTATTCTGAAAACGTATTTTTTTCTCGAATGACAAACGCCTGTAGGCCTGAAGGGTGACCATATGTAACATATTCCTGTATCATGGCCTGTCCAATAAATTCATTTGCGTCTATCTACAATGCATATATAGAGTTTTTATATTATACTGCTATACATTAACGCATTCATTTGGTTTGTGGATCTTCAAGTTTAACTTCTTTTTTTTTTAATTAAGCATGTTTTTGATAACTTTATGTTAATATTCGTTATTAATTGGGAAATTAGGTATGGGGGCTGAATGACAGAATTGATGTTTTACGGTATGGTTTTAATTCTACACTAACACATCTTTTTCAAGCCATGATAGAACACTACCAACAGGCACATTGTGCAATATATATGTGAGAGAGATAGACAAACAGACAAATGCTGCTGTCTTTCTCGTCAGCATTTCAATAGTTAAATTATACATATGACTAGCAAACATGACAGTTTCTAATTCTTTTGTATATAAAATCTACTTTTTTCTCGAACAATCGCAAATAAACAAACTGCCTATACACAGTTGTAGCTCATAATTATTTTGCAGTCAGTAATATGTTTATATATAAGATTATACATATATCTAGAAATACTTAAAGTGGTCAAGTGAAAATACTTAAATAAAACCACACTCCAGTATAATGGTAATGTTGATGATGCATGTTTTCAATAACGTTACGATTGTCTCCATGGCATTGTTAGAACAGTCGATTGCATAGTAGGGATTTCCTGAATATTTTTCGATACGTACGATAAATTACGTCATCGGATCTTTTATGGATTATATCTTAATACCAGTACAGGTTTGGGTTCAGTCAATTGCAAGTGGTGACTAAGCGCGCATGCTTCAGTAAGTACAATATTGCGAGTACTTTTTAAATGTACAGCAAAAGCTACACCCAAATATGTATAAACTCAGCTTGTGTCCCTTTAAAAGCAATGAGACATTTAAATCAGGAAATTGTAAAACACCCATTTCATTAGGTGTCCAACAATATTTCTTTTACTGTTGTAAGAAATGTAGATTTTGGATACCTTACACAAGATTGCAAAGTCAGACGCTTTCATGTTCAACTTCATACATTGTTTTTTAAATATCTGTGTACATACACGGATTCAAGAGAGTAGTTGAAGGTAACACATGAACTGATTTTTTTGGCCAAGATTTGTCTGAAACTAACTACATTATGTTTCTACTTTTGTGGTTCTTCTAAAGCGTCCCTTTAGATTATCAATTTCCTTAATGTTGAATAAACTAATGTCAGATTCTTTTCCGTTGGCCATATACACATCAGAAATATATCTTGTTTGCAAACTCATTACGGAAATAATTCCGTAAATGAGAATATAACCAGAAAATGTACCCCAGAGGAAGAAATTCTATTTACGAATTAGTTTTCGGGAACGGCGGCTGTAGTTTTCCGGGATTAGAATTAGAACATTGAATTCATTTCCGAGAAGCGTACTAAGAGTCCCTTCTAACAAGCACAATCAACGTACCTTTGGCTTTGAGCTAGAAACAGATATAAATATCTTGTGTATATCATCGTACAGGGGAGTTCGATAGGAATGACTTACACATTTTCACGACACCTTATATGTTGCTTGTAAACTCGTCCTTGTTATACAAATTACCTCATGCCCAATGTAATCAAGATTAGGGTGAGCAAATTTGACAATATTTAAAAGGACAGATGGTAGGATGATAACGTGGATAATAATAAAAGTTCATTTCATTTTTACATCTACTTTCTAAATACGTTATCGAAATGTTGAAAGGGGCATTGTGTGTGTGTGCGTGTGTGCGCGTGCGTGTGTGTATGTATGTATGTATGTATGTACATGTTCTGTTGCAGTTCAAAGTTAGATATTTTTCTGGTTCGAGTATATTTTTGAAAGTTATATATGTGCGCTGTTTTGGTTTCTGAGACAGACTGGTACGCCATTGTTGTTTACAGATATCTGACACACGAATATGTATGTATGTATGTATGTATGTATGTATGTATGTATGTATGTATGTATGTATGTGTGCGTGCGTGCGTGTGTGCGTATGTTTGTGTGTACACATTACTACCAAATACAATGAAAATACAAATACAACAATTTGTGTTGCATAACTGCTTGTACTGTAAATATCACTAAATCTAAGAAACTAGAGTATACACTGAAAGTTACTGTTGACTGAATGTGGCAAACAAAAATACTCACAACATTTGACGTAAGAAACTCCCTGCTTTGTGTCGAAGTGTGGACTGGGAACTGTTTGATCCACACGATTTATTTCAGAGTCCTGGTGATTATAGATAGATAGATAGATATTATTTTATTATAGTGACACAGTTTCACATACAAAAGTATACACGTACATACAGTACTCAAAGAGAAATTCTTTGTAATATACAAGTAGTAATTATGTGAAACCCCAGCCAAGTAATTGGCTTATGAGTCACTTGTACCAAAAGTGTCTCCAGGTGTGGTATTCAAGAAAAATATAAGCAAGGGCGGAGTTAAGAGTTTCTTCATACATACTCCACAACAGCATATTAAAGCCAAATTTACAGCCAAGTTGTAGTTTCATCACAGACCAGCTTATGCAGAGTCCACACTTTGCCACCTCGTCCCTTTTTATACTGTATGTAAATACAATAGTCTTGTTTATTACCAACGTAGCCATCTGGTAGTCTAACATAATTTACTACTTAATAACCAATTTTACATACAAGAATAAGCACTCACTAAATCAGATTTGTAAACAAGTTTGACCGGGTCACCCTAATGTCAATGGTCAGGTCAATATAATGTAATATACATGCCACCACTTTGTAACAGAACGATTGGATGCAATAGCCTTGACGACATATTTATGATTTAGAGTCTTGACAGCTAGCCCGAGAGAGAGAGAGAGAGAGAGAGAGAGAGAGAGAGAGAGAGAGAGAGAGAGAGAGAGAGAGAGAGAGAGAGAGAGAGAGAGAGAGAGAGAGAGAGAGAGAGAGACAGAGGCTGAGACAGACAGACAGACAGACAGACAGACAGAGACAGACAGACAGACAGATACAGAGAGTCAGAGACATACATACATACATACATACATACATACAGACAGACAGACAGACAGACAGACAGACAGACAGACAGACAGACAGACAGACAGACAGACAAACACACACACACACAAACAAAAAGAGAGACAGATAGATAGCGGGACAAGCAGACAGACAATCATATAGACAGATTCACAGACAGTCTTTAAATTAGAAATAACTCGAGATCATAGCTAGTAATTATAAAGTGTATTCATGCAAAGTTTACCACAAGAGCCTTTACACGTTGGACAATTGATCTAATTACTCTTTGATACACTAATTTCCATGATGGCCATATGGGTAAGGCTTTCCGACTACAAGGAATTGAATTAAACATGCCTACAGCTTGTTGTACGGAAAAGTATATAGCAAGCACGTATTTCTGTTGAGTACTTACATATCTCCAAGGCCACAAATACCAACAAGACACCATGCACGTAGAGAAATTCGAGAATCGTCAAAACTACACGCATTTTCACTTTTTATGCCGTGTCTGCTTTCCTCCAGAGAGTGTTCATATGTAGTTCGTCTGTAAAATAGAATCAACCATTTTTACATTCTAGGAAAATCTACATAGTAAACTACCGTCACTTTGGAAAGGAAGTTTCGAACGATTTGAATGATGCAATATTTTGTTGCAAATTGACTCTACTTTGCTAACTGCACGATTCTTGAAACCATGTATAGTCCTATTCTTTCATGTTGTTTTTCCCATTCAGATTGAATACATTTGTACTTTTTACTACATTATGAGAATGTTCTCTGACTTGTTTGAAATCGTGCTGCAATCAGCTTTAATCCACCAGCAATCTGTAATACTTCGAGCAATATTTTATCTTTTACTCTGCATCTGATGAAGCCGTAGGGATAAAACTATTCACTTCGATATATCGTAAAGCCTTTTGTTCGGTACGCTATAAAATGGTCACTCCTCTTTCTAAAGAATGGAACTTAAGGCTACAGTATTATGAAATTGCATATGGAATAATTACTATATTCTGTTACACACGGTTCCTTTAGGCTTTTCCAACAGACATCATGAATGAGCGAGACAAACGTTATCATCTATACGGCCAATCATGTAAAGCACTGTTGAACAATCGACCGTCATATGATTTGTCTTACTATGAGTTCGACGTTCAAGGTTTTATTGTGGCAAAACACCTCAAATATCGAATATCATGTATTTGAAAGTGACAACCGCATGTTTTCCTCGAATATATCAGAAAGCGCTATTGCTGTGTCGTTATACGACCCCATCTGTGTGTTTATCGATCTCTACAGCTAGCAAAAGTCGCCATCCTCCGAAGCTTTAACCCCATCCATCAAATAGTGTGCATCTGTTATACGTGTTACTTGTCTGTGACATAAGTAATTTGTCATACAATACACGCTTTATTTTTTATTTATTTTATTATTATTTTTATTCCATGTGCTCAAGGGCCAAAAGAACAAAAACAAGAAAATACAATACATACAGAAAATGACAAAAAAAACAGGACAAAGAATAAAAGAATGTACATAGCTTTGAAAACATCAATCTGTTATTCATTACAAAAAATCTTAATATTGTTCCATTTAATTCTAAATTTGTGCATTGAATTGATATTCATACTTATTTGTTTTTCTAACTGATAATTAAATTTAATCCAGTATTTAAATGAGTCAAAAAATGGGACACGTTTATGAAGTCTACTTGCATAGATCACCTTTTTAACTAAAGTAAGACACAGATTTAACAATGGGTCTGACCCGAATCCCAAGATGATGTTCTTGTAGCTGAGTTCTACATCAGTATTGAAGTATGTTTTCTATCATGTATTAAAGTCTTTCCAGATATTACTGACGTGTGTACAATCCCAAAACAAATGCTCCAAAGTTTCACAAAAAGTATTACAGAAGGAACACAATTCACTATCAATAAGTTTAATCTTGTATAATCTAGTATTTGTCACTAAGCAGTTGAGATTAATTTTGAATTGAAAAACTCTTGTATGCACATCATAGGAAGACTTAAATGGCATTTATATATATATATAAATTTGGACAGTGCGAATGTTTTAATCAATAGGATTTTACCAATAAGCGTTAAATTTCTTAATTTCCAAATATTGAGAGTTGTTCTAATCTGTTGAATCTTTGATGTGAAATTCATGTTCTCGGCTGCAGTACAGTCGTATGAAAAGTAAACACCTAATGCTTTAGTTGGTTCTGTTGGCCACTTAACATTAAAAGGTTTATCAGTACAATTTCTTTTCGAACCCAGCCACAAACCTTGAGATTTGGATACATTTAACTTTGACCCGGAAACCTTGGAAAAATTTTCAAGAACATGTAACATCTGATTCGCAGATTGTTCTCCATCTAAAACACAAGTAGTATCATCTGCATATTGGACTAATTTAATCTCTACTTGGTTTACAACAATACCAGAAATAAGTGGATCCGCACTGTGCATGATAACAGTTCAATTGCTATAATAAACAAATAAGAACTCAACGGGTCACCCTGGCGCACCCCTCTCTCTAAGGAGAAATACTTGGAAGTAAATCCATTATTCAAAATACAACTACTAACGTCCTTATACAGGGCCTTTACGCTTTATTTCTTGGTTTCGTTGTCAAGCGATTTTATTGTCTCGATATATATATAATATATATATCGAGATGGGATTTCCATTACTCAACCCGCTACCAGACCCAGAATGGAACAGCCACGAACTACTCAACCCGCTACCAGACCCAGAATGGAACAGCCACGAACTACTCAACCAGCTACCAGACCCAGAATGGAACAGCCACGAAACAAAACTATTGCGCTCTGCCACTGCGGTATAGAGCACTGTCTTAGCAGATTGATACTCACCGAGTTTTATATATATATATATATATATATATATATATATATATATATATATATATATATATATATATATATATATATATATATATATATATATATATATATATATATATATATATATTAGAACGTAACATTAATACAGAGGATCAGCATCATGCAAAAAAAGTACGCTTTTCTATTAAAAGGTAATATTTATATTCCCTACACTAATGATCTAATGTTTGCCGTTGTTTATTCAACCGTTATAAAAGCGTCAATGAAAATATCTCCATTGGGGTTGTCTGATTGTTCACTATATTGTAGTAGACGTTCAAAAGCATTCTTTGAGCAATGGAAATCCCACAAATAATAGAGCACGGCATCAGCATTGTAGCGTTATAGAAAAGGTATACACTGGAATGTAACTGAGGTTTCTACTTCAAATGAATGAATGTGCTTGATGGATCACTCATACACAGCAAACTAAGCTGCCAAAAGTATGACATGCAGTTATGACTCAATGTGTATCTATACACAGTGTATTGCTATTAATACAGACACAGGGGTACATGCCAATACAGTCCGATAACGAACCTCGTTATGCGTTCTCATTTACATACATCATGCTATGCAAGACACACTATTAACAAATATGAAACGAGGTATGTATAGCTTCACCACAAAGTGTATACACGAGATTGTATTAATGATAAACAGCATGAACATTCGCATAATTACCACCTCTGTCAATGAAATCCTATTTAAGCATTCCATAAAATACTTGCGGTTCAAGAGTACTTGTTATCACGACATGAGATCGCCCTAAAGAATAATGCATTTCATCAGATTATTCAGGGAATCGAGCGGCAAAATACGATGGATAAGTTTTTTCTCTTTCATTGCAACATCGTGTCTTCCCTGGAGGTCTGCATTGATGCATATCATCCAGGCCAATTCAACAAATTTAATGTTGGCAAATGAGCTGCTAACACAATTAACGCCTGGTGGATGGAAAATCCATATGCGACACATTGTACAAGACGACATTAAACTAGTTTACAAAGATATTCTTGTGAAATATCGAAACACTGAAGTGAGATTTAGTTTCTGATGGAAATAAATAAATGCATTTACTAGATAGGCACCATTCCAAAGTACATAAGTGAACAAAAAGATTCAATATTGTTTTAAATTAATAATAGTATATAATATGAAAATTTGTTTTGCAGTATTTAGTCGAGTTTTGTTCTTTCAGTTCATTGCTGTTTCTCCCTTGCCAAAAACAACAAAGCACGTAAATAGTTTTTACGTTCACTTTTATTAATGCTTATAATTACAGAAACAGGATTTTGACCAATATTTGCTTGGAGGTTTATGCATTTGACCTGAGTTTCTAATATTAATGCAGATTGAATAACCAAATCGTTCCTAATGCGTCCATTAAGTAGTCATCAAACTTTCTAGTCATAATAGTGGCAGTAAAATCTAACAAAGTCCCATGAACATACATCAGTTATTATAGTACATCAGTCATTATAGTACCGAGTGTTTATGATATGATGTGATGTGATGTGATGTGATGTGGTGATGTGTGTGATGTGATGTGTGTATATGTACGTACGTACGTACGTGCGTGCGTGCATGTGCGTGTGTGTGTGTGTGTGTGTGTGTGTGTGTGTGTGTGTGTGTGTGTGTGTGTGTTATCGCGCTTCTCGACTGTATCGACGTTCATTGTAAACGATATAGCAACTCTTTCAAGAAATATATGTGAAAATCATCCAGGACGACGGTAGATTGATTTTCTTTAAACAAACATGGTATATTATCATTTTAAAAGGTTTGTAAGAATATCGTTATGTTAATAATATCTTTCACGACATGTAATACGCCAATAATATTTTGACTCCAAATTATACAAAAACTCGATATTTTTCTCAGGTGACAAATTGATATTTGTATTTCATAGATATCAAAAACGTTTTATTCTTCAAATCAGTTACAAGGTACCTAACACACTCGTAGAGCTTTGAGTCAGTAATAAAAGGGTTAGTTATGGGAGAATCTTGACCACTTCATAAAACGAAAAGTATGCAAAGACTATAACAAAATGCTTACAAAAAACAGGTCTTTGACAATCTAAAAAAAACTGTTCACAGACTTTTGCGAAATAACTAAGTTTACAAGGAAAATCTATTTTTAGTTTTTTTTAAAGAAATAATTTAAACTAGATGTATTATAATCAAAGGAAATATCTTTATTTGTATTCTTGTTCCAGAAATGTTGAGCAAATGCACTTGGGTCACTATTTGGCTGACAGAACTCTCGGTATAAAAAGATAGCAACTCGAATGTATTGACACTCAAAGTCACAACCAATAGGGAACTTGCAATCCAAACTGAGCATGCTCAGACGCAAAGGACTATGGGATTATCTGTGGTTATCATAATACCTAATATGGAGCTACCGATAAAAAACCCCTCCCATAATGGTCAGGGTGACTATGAATTGATCATTCGTGGTTACAAACAATGTAACAATATTGTTTACAATGCTAATTGATTAGTATTTATTATCACATTTCCCACGATGCAACATTAACATGGCGGGTTTGCAAGTTCCCTATTGAGAAAATTGAATGCTCCTATTAAGACTCAAAATCAGTGTGGTTATATCGCTTAATAATGCACTGCTTGACTTTTAGATAGTTACATGTACCTTCCACAAAATTGATTCAAAAGTTAACAACGAGAACGTGTATCTAATTAATATCTTTGTGTTTATTTAAGCCCAGCAACATATTTAGCTGTCAGATAATTCTCTAAGCCCTACTTCATAATAGCAATCAGAAAACCGTGTAATGAATATTGCGGCTAGACATGATTAAGCCCCACTGCTATCGAAATCTCACAATACTCCAAATTAGGTCGCAGTAAAGTATACTGAAGCTAAACAATAACACTGAAGACTTCTGTGTATACACGAGAGCTTACAACAGATAAACCGCTCCAACCTTTAAAATTGCGCTCTTTGTAAAGATATCTGCATATAGTTGGTTTACTGAACACAGGTGAAATTACCATTTTGAGGATGTTGGATTTTTACTCACTTCATCATACTAATACCTCACTACATATTCTATGTATTCAAAAGCTCACCTTTGAAATCCCTATGACATTCTTTTCTTGCTTATAAAGGATTATTGCATATATGTACTATGGAAACATGATTAATTTAAGATAGATATATGGGCTATGGATTTTATGCTTCTGAAATAACTTCCGTTGATCATCATAATTAAGACATATTGCCTACAATCCTAATTCTGAACTTTGAAGTATTAGCTAATTTGTTACTCATATCAAATCTGGCTGATATAGAAATGTTCATGTAATAAATAATCTATTGAATCGACCCACACTACCAATAGGCTGTTCGCGAGAATTGCATCGCATTAATGTATTGATGTATCTTTTTAATCATTCCTTTGATAATTTATTCATTCATTTTTTTTTCTGTTTTAGTTGTTTTGGCCTAAAGTGATATAAAGTCAGTCTGTGCTCTTTTGGGGGCTATTCTAAAACGCAATCTTTTGATGTTGTCGTGCACTAAATTCTATAACAGTTTGTTTACATTGCTTGTTATGGTATGAACTGTCTGTCTGTCTGTCTGTCTGTCTGTCTGTCTGTCTGTCCATTGCACATTTGCTTATGCGTTAATAATAGGGTGATCAAAATATTTATTAAAATTGACCTTTATTTGCATCCTGTATAATATCTTTTAATAAAAAAAGGAGAATTTCAGGTATTATCAAGAGAAGGCACGTCCATGCACTTCAGCGCACATGCGTCTACAGTTACATATACAGGTAATGCGTGAAGTGCAAACAACAAAACAGTCTTGCTTGTACGGAAAGCTTTCAGTTTTGAAGTTTACATCTAGATATGACTTGAACAATTATCCTAGATTAATAGCTGTAAAGCAAGGTTTTTATTATCAATCTAAAATGTGAGCATTTACAAGGAAATATAATAATACTGCGAATGTTAAGGAGGTTCAATTTGTTTCATTTGACAAATTCTGTCGTAATTTTTCAAAAAATAAATAGAACCAAATTAAAACTCAATGCCTTCCTTCAAGGGCAAAGTTTTTAGATTTTCGTTTCTACATATAATTGTTGCTGGAATGCAGCAGAACATATTAGTTATGTTTGAAGTACGTACCCAATTTAACTCATCCTAAATTATAATCTTCCCTTACGGAAGGTAAAAATGTAGAGAGAATAGTGCGCGCGCACACACACACACACACACACACACACACACACACACACACACACACACACACACAAACATGTATTCTTTCGTATCATGGTTGGATGTCACGAAAATATGCTTAGCGAGAAAGTGTCAACGTCAGTATTGTCTCCTAAATCTAAGGAACAGAAATGGTGTTATACATCAACTTTTGTGTTAGAAATAACCCCAGGGCTAAACAAACTGGTAATCTGTGTGACACTAACAGTTCTCGTGATACGTAGTTAATCCGTAAATGCGACATTAATTATATATATATATATATATATATATATATATATATATATATATATATATATATATATATATATATATATATATATATATATATATATATATATATTATATAATTTCATTCTTCTTTCGCCAAGTAGAGTGCTCGATCACCTTGGAGAGCTATCATACATAAAAATGAAAGAAGACGAGTCTGATATTACATAGTGGAATTACACTACGGACCGTTTCACCCGAAGGATCGTCAGGTGTAATAGTGTGGTTTAATAGTATTCGTTAGCTATACGTCCTGCATTATGTACATAACTTATGTGTGTTCACTGACGGCTGTGTGTACACACAAAAAAAAATTGACAACAAAGGTTACGTATTATTAAGTAAGAACTTGTTAGCGTGCCGGCATTTACTGATTAATTCAGTTCTGCTGTTCAAGTTTGTTGATTTGTCGGCAGTTATAATAAAATATTTTTCCCAGAGGCATAGTTGATATATATATATATTCAAATCTGGGAAAACTGCCGTGCTCTATTTGTGTATGCTCTATATTGCTTTGTCTGTAACAATTCTTTTTTCAACACAGATTGAACGCTAATATTTCGACATTTATTGTTTAGCTTACACAATAGGGTAAAGTACAAGGTAGTCACACGTATGAGTGTGTTTCAATCTTCCCACAGTTTTGAACATCAAGTACTGTTTCATGGCAGACTACTGAGACAGAGATGGTTATTGATTGACAAATGTTCAAGCGTTCTAAGACCTTGAGACAAACTTTTGATACTGGTTACATACAACCAAATAAAATTTCGTTTTTCAGACAATGTGACATCGGTGGCTTTCAACGAATCCTTATGTTTCATTTATTAAAAATATGCTGTCTTTGGGCTGATGTCTTGAGGATACCTACACAATATTCAATGTATTGCACTTAATGCAAGATAGCAATTTCTGACGTCAGGCCTACCTACTTCTGCATCACACAAGTCAATAACAATGATACCCAATCCGAACAACATGGACTTTGTTAGACACAACTACATCGGAAATCTTACAAAATGATACTCAAATGCGATAGATAACCACAGTCGTAGCTTGCCAACTCACCACCGTTATTACAAATGATATGTTAGACAAACATACTGCTGACACTAACTGTGATCTTGTTTGAAACATTGGAGTAATTGCTCCCTGGTACCTACTAATTGTGTCGAATTGGACATTTCAAGGATTATATGATGTAACAAATCATTTTTAATACCAAGAGTCATATCTTGTAGATACCATATCAGGCTCGTAATCTTACCTAAGTATTTGAGCATAACGATATCCAACCTTGTAAAATATTAGTTTTGCTATACAATCTAAGATGGCGATTTTATCATGTAAAAACATGTCTCATATCTGAAACGGGAACTAAAAAACAAATTTCATATTTGGAAGGAAATTTGGTTTACTAGGAATCGTTGGAGGTGAACATTACTGAATTAAACCAGTATGCCTTTGCATCCTCATGATTAAAGAACCTTCAGATTCACAATGTACAAAGTAAACAAAAACGTTCATTCTATGTTAGCCTATGAAGTAAGCTACAACATATTTTACAGTATGGCATGGTTAGAGAAAATTGGAAGTGTATATTTATAGGCAGACAGACAGACACAACCTGACAGAGAGACTCAAAACAGACAGACAGACAGACAGACAGACAGACTCAGAACAGATAGAGTCAGAAACAGACAGACAGACAGACCGACCGACCGACAGACAGACAGACAGACAGACAGACAGACAGACAGACAGACAGACAGACAGACAGACAGACAGACAGACAGACAGACAAACAAACAAACAGAAAGGAAAAAGCAAACAAACACAACCAAAACATAAGCATGCCTTCGGAAGCTAAAAAAAGAAACATTTTAATGGTAAAATACTCGTTTTCAGAATAGAGTCAAACATCGAAAAAAGACACCCACACATGAAAGTTATCGCATTCGAAATTGTAAAGAAAGGTACTAGGGACATAGAGTTGACATATATATTTCTGTCGAGGCGACAAACGTGAATCTCTTAACTTGAAACTATATCTTTGTGAAACCTTAAAGTATAAGGATGTAGTTAACCACTGAAAGGATGCTTCCACCTCTAATACGAACTACTATTATTTCGCAAACTTCGCTAGGGTAAAGCAGGAGAGTCAGTTGAAATGGGTAAGGTTGTGATGAAGGGGGAAATTATAATTATAAGTATAAGCCTTTGCCTTATCAAAAACATCCAAAGATCTAATGTATTTTCAAGACCAGTATATAGTGACTAAGGTTGCGGTCAGAATTTAAGTGGAGGGGGGGGGCTGGGGGCTGGGGAGAATATATTTTGCTCTCAAAGAATTTCATGGCACCCCGAAATGAAGAATTTTCGTAACCCCCCCCCCCCCCAGCTATGTGTAATTATACGGTATCCTTTCCCCTTTTTTGATTTGGTTCAATCATGAGCAAAATATTTAATGGTCCTCCTTTCTGACCATCTAAATTTTCATAGCGCCCCCCCCCCCTCTTCGCACCTCCATTTTTTCGAGGCCCTCTTCTCTTCTCATTTCCTCCCCAGGGGCCACTCGCTAATCAATTCTGAGCACAGCCCAATCTTTCGGTGTTTCATTATTTCTATAAAATACCTACTTTTGGATGCCGGATTCCGTTAATTTACGTTTGAACTTGTGATGTTACATGTCGTATAATAGTTCATTTAGGCGTTGATATTGTCCACTGGTGCATAAGCTTCAAGGTATTGGAAAGACAACAATTTGCAAGTCATTGATGTACACTTTCTTGTGTCATATGTTTAGTTATACGCTACGCTGCCTTCGCTTTTTATCAAATGTATATTTTGATATTACACAAGCTGGCATTTAATGTTCTACAGCGTTGCATCTTATTTGCCTGGAGTCACCCTTTGCCAATTATACTATATTCTTTTTCATTGTCTCTTACTGTAACAGTAAAATATATATATCCTTGAAAGGAAAAGGTATGTGCAAGACAATCACGAAAGGTACCTTGTACAAAAAAGATACTTATAAACTAGAACATTTTTAAATAAAAATAATAAAAACGCCATTTATTCGCAGATACTCTGCATCATTTTGAAGCCAAGCCTATGCTTTGCATACTGATATGATGTAAATTCTCATATTCTACCCTACACACACCGGTTTCTTTGAAGTTCACAACACTTAAGCTTCCTTTTGGCTTACACCAATGTTACTTAGATTCCAAATCGTTCACCGTGATCTTTTTAATTATGCCTACAATTAATACTGTTCACCGAATTACTCAGTTTATTATTTAGCTGTAAGAATTTGTTTTGACTTTTAAGGAATGGAAATCATAATGATTTATAAGAAACCTCCATGGGTTAAAATACGTTTTGTTTTTAAATCAAAATTTAAGTGACGGCTTTGATATCAATAATCAAAGCACTGTGTAGCGGCCATATATTTACCATTTATATATAAGATTGCTTAACCGAAGCGATTAAGTATATTAAACCAGTCCGAGAACCTGTATAAGAGGAGCCCGGTACTATGTATAATATATTTCACGCACCATAATTATATATTGAAAGGCTTCGCGACTTTAAAAGGACATATGCGTGATAAAGTACAAAGAGGTGCATGCGTCACGATAAGCTCTACGACAGTCCATACGAACAGTATTTGTTACGCAGTACGAAGGAGTAGACTTGTACCTGTTATTACAACAACGATCAAGTGTGTACGCCAGTTTTATACACTCGACAATAAGTCATCGGAGGGAGACTATCTTGATTATTACATGGAGGGAAATTCATCCATATATTACGAAAATGATTCATATATGTATCCATCCTACTACGACAAACCTGAAGGAATTTCCCCAGATGGCCAAGCCGTTCTGATTGTTATTTACAGCACGACAACATTACTAGCAATTGTTGGAAATGTTACCGTCATTCTGGTATTATCGTGCAGTGGTAGATCACGAACAGACCTCAACTCTTTCATAATAAACCTCGCTGCGTCAGATGTAACCATGGCCATTTTTGGTATACCCTTTTCCTATGTACAAGCGATGTTGGGCCATTGGATTTTTGCCAGAATGTTGTGCAAAATTGTTGTCTTCATGCAGCAGGTGGGTACTTTTTACGACTTCTTCAAGATATTTTTTTACTGTGTAAAGAGCTTGTGTCAGGAAACGCTCGTACTTTAGACCGCAGATAATCAATCGTCGATTGCTCTTAACCTTTATGACTGTATTTCGTAGGAAAATCAAAGGAGTTAGGATTTGGAAGCCCCGCAGTCAAGTATTACGAACAGAGAATTTTGATCTTGAATATTCACTTCACAACTCTTTTCAATACTGACATTAGTGATAGAAGGTTCCTGAACGTAATAAAGATAACTAGCTAGTTATTGCTGAATCTCAACGACTGAATGAATCAGTGTTATAATCAATGCTTATACGTGGGTTGACTGCCAGATGGCATTTAATGCTGTAATGAATATCCCTCAACGTTTAGCAAATTCCTTTGAGGAATAATTTCGAGATTTGTATCCCCATTATTAGTCTTATTATCCCGCCTTTTTACGCAGTGTTGACGTCAATTGTTGTGCATTAAATTCGGAGATACATGATCAACATACGCATTTCAATATAGAGATGAGAGTTTTGTAATTGTTAAACAGTAATTAGTGACTGAAGTATTCATAACAATTGATATGATGCCCATTTTTAAATGTGTCTTATTTTCTCCTGTTATTATTCTACAATGAATGGACTAGTCATCCTAAACAATGCAACTGTAATTCTCAAAATAGGAAGGGCACTATACAATTACTCTAGAACTTATCAAAATGCCTATCTCTCAATGCATAGTAATGATAAATTCGTATGCAAAATCCAAACAGAAGCTAAGCATGAGCTCGTGCGATTCATGACTCGCCGCATTCTTTTAACAACGTTACTGTTCGCGAGATACAAATACGTCTGCAAAATACAAACAGAAGCTGAACATGAACTCAAGTGCTTTACAATTCTATACCATCTGCATTCTTTTAACAACGTTACCATTTGCGTATATGAAACGTTAACTCATTACCTCAAGTGCTCAAGGTTTGTTTTTTTTAACAACAGAAAGTCGACACTTAGTCTGGTTCAATTCAAACAATGGTACTCCATAAAGTAAACTCCACGAGTATTCTGATTTGCTTCTTCAAAATGACTTTAAGTTACATCATCATCCATTGTAAAAATGCATTTACATTTTGTGGCGTGCTTGTATAGTGATACGGCATAGTTTTCAGTATTTTAGCCAAAGATTCAGAGACATTAATCAGCTTGCGGATATTCATGGTTAAGTGAGTAAGTAGATCAATCGGAAAAAAACAAAGACGCGGAAAGAGCAATCATTTTGAAAAAAAAATATACTAGAGACCAATATGGACCTGTTGATGTGCATGCCAATGAGAACGTCCAGCTAATTGAACGAAAACCATTAGTGACATCGAATCCAAGGTAAAACAATAAGATACCAGTAAGAACGCGAAATACAATTATGTTATGGGACGAAATCGACATCAGCGAGGACCGCTATTTTATGCCTTTATACAAGATTTTACATGTAGAGCAAGGGTACTTGTGAAGTAGGCTGTTGGCAGTATGCGTATTTCGAATAAGAGGATAATGCATTCTTCTGTATTGAATGTGTTATTAAAGTACAGGTAATAGATTTTGAAGTGTATTGTGATGTATTTCGGTCTGTGTCATCTTACTAATCACATACAACAATACTGTGTTTACGTGATACCGTAGCTAAAACGTATGTTGCATACTTTCAGTACACGCATTATCCGGTAATCAGATTTGCAAAACACTAATGTGTGAAAGTGGCATATGGTTGACTGGTAACACGCCGAGAGACTTTATGTGTGAGAGAGATTTACACCATTCCTCATTAGGAAGTTAGCTTTTTTAATTAAAAAATAACCTGACAAACTGCAAAATAACCTATAAATACACATAAACTCAGCTCAAACTATTATTTTCTTTAAACATATGGATAAATAGTGCATGAATGCAGTTAGCGATGGTTCCGTTATGGTAGTCATCATTAAACACAGTATTTCCTGTTCAATGTAAGTCCCTAAGACATGTATGCGCGCACTGTATCATGAAGAGAAATCACCCTATAGACCTTCAGGATATCATATCCAGTTAAAGGTAGATAGATAGCTTTCTTCGTTAGTCCCTTAACCAAAGGATGGTTCTGGTGTGTCTTAAACTTCATTACGTTTACACAGAAATGGTACTATTCTGATATTCATAAAGAAATTATTTTGATTTAGAAAAACAAGTATTTCATTTAAAGCTGCAGTAGCTGCAACTGGGATATTTTTCCATCAAGTAACCAAATATATATTCACTAAAAACTGGTCAGTTACTTATATAAAGACATTGTTGTACAATATGTTCACCAGTGGTTAATATTATTTGTAGGTGGTGTAGTGAAAAGTTTAAATCTTGAGCGAAAACTTGGTTCTAAATTTGTCACTATGTTTAAACTGCACTAGTTTGTAACACTGGAATCATTTTTCAATCAGACTGTCACAATTTATTCACTGAACAGTGTTAAAATACCAATAATCAGACATTGTAGATGTGGTCTGTCATATCCATCAGTATTGTAATAACAGGTTTAAATCGTGGTCACCGTTGAGAGCCCCTGATTTTTGGCTACGGACCCAAAGATCATTTCGATTTGATTTATCATGTATACAACTACAAAAAATATGTTCACCCATACGTGATTCAATACTGTTCGTGGTATATGGTATTATGAGGAAGCTTTAAGGTATTGTATCTAACAAAACATTTTTAAAAAATATGTTCAGTTGCAGCTAGTGCAGCCACATTTTTTTCTCCATGCACAGATTAAACAGTACAAACATAAACTTGACTGAGATGATTATTTATATATATTGAACAAGTTATGTCATGTTGGGTTGAAGTGAAGTGAATCCGTAAACGTTGTCTCATCAACAGCTGAAATGAAAAGCAAGACAGATTTATTACACTGTGAATTTCAGCAATGACTATATAGGAACCTATAGGAAAACATCAGTTTTGTTCAGTTAAAACTTTTTTTCCATATACATGACTAATTGAATTATATATATATATAATATATAATATTATATATATATACATAATGTATATATATATATATATATATATATATATATATATATATATATATATATATATATATATATATATATATATATATATATATATATATATATGAAATGAAAGCTCGTGTGCATTTAATTATACTACAATGTAGTCATATCACGAACGGAATAAAGCACTGCGTCGTTTCGATTACTTTTAATATACATTCACTGCACACCTTTCGGAGACTCTGTTTCCAACAAGTTTTCCATGCACTCATACATGACGTCCTGCTATTTGTGTGACCCATCGTGACTTTTGTTCTTTCTGGCATCATTAAGGTAACTGTGCTGTTTGTGTAGGCATAGCATATCATTACTGAAATGACTGCTTACTCCCCAAGTAAGATGTTTTTCAATCTCTCTGTCTAACTAAGTGAATATTACACGGTGTTCTGATCTAATCGAGGAGAATATTAATGAGTTAACTTTCAGCAAGTTATCCCCACATGCTCTGTAAGAAGCATTGTGAGTGTTAATCAATTATATATTATGAACGTTTTAAAATCTATAGTAACTTTTAATACTATTTATGATTGGAGACTGATATGGAATGTTATGTCGGCTGTCATCCTCACACAAGTGTTCGATATTCAGACTACCGTAATGAGATGGGAATAACAAGACCATGGCTTGGAAAGAATTCCCTTCCTTATTTTCTGCTTGCTACATGGAATGTCGCTTTTTAATACATTTTGTGCACACGAGAAGTGTGACGGTTATCTTTTGATTTTTTGTGGCTCGCGTATTTATGAAAAGACAATTTATGCTATGGCCTTGTTGCTATGAAGTGTACCTGTAAATAATGTATTCATCTAAAATAGAATATCATTGTTAAACATAGAACACTTGTGAGTAGGCACATGAAAAAGCGGAGAAAAAACACAAGAGCTACTTCAATTTCCTTGAATTGATTGAAAGTAGCATTTTCGACGTAAATTTATGTACAATGTCACATATTTCGCACAAGCAATAGCACCGTAAAGACTAAATCCAATATCACAGTGAAGGACAAAATCCGAAAAGGTCGTGAAAATTGCTACATTGTATTATATTTATTCATATATACGGTGTCCCCAGTGATTGATTTAATTGGCTATAACTCCTAGCGTTTATTACCAAAGCTACATTAAATTGATTCATTAAATCTTCTGTATATAAAAATAATAGCACCACTTTACCAACGACATATCCCGTTATTACATACATAGAAACACTTTCCTTCAAATCCAAATCAGCCCACTTTCCAAGGTAGCGCTGCCTTCAGTTGGGACCATAATGGATTTTGTCGTAAACACATAGCATTCAAATACTAACGTCGTATTTAAGGGCATAAACAATACAAATTTCTGCTTCTGTTCTATATCAACAGTACTATTTTTGGACGATTTAAAAGGAACATTGGTCGCTGGTTGACATACCGACGACTAACTTTGTATATATACGCTACACTAGATTTTGGTGGAATTGTAGATAATCGTAATTAAACGGAACACATTTCAGAATTGAGTCTATTTTATCAATAAACTAATTATTATTAAGACCATGGATATTTTATATCAAATATGCATTAAAAAAAATAGCTAACGTGTGACATGAACTCTGTATAGGGCAAAAGTGACCGCCATTGAAGGCAGTGGTGTGTTAACATTAATTAAACAACATTCGGCAGTAATGGCCCATTGATCTCAAAGGCCTACTTTGGAATTATATGTTATAGGGATCTATTATATGGCGATGTCTATATCACATAGAGGTGTCTATAATATAGAGGTGTCTATAATATGGAAGGATCCATACTATGTAATATGGAGGTGTCTATTATATAACGATGTCTATAACATGGACGTTTCTATAATATGGAAGTGTCTATAATAGTACTTTGCTATTCTGAAAAATGATGCATGTGATGAGTATGTCACCTTACCAAATATCGATTGTTACCATATTTTGGAAAGTATATAAATAACATATACATGCTGGGTTTTTTTTTAACGATCGTCAATATCTTCAATTCTTTAACATGTATGTATACTAATCAAGTAGAACATTGTGTTCAGTAAATAAACCGATAGGGAACTGGCAAACCCGCCATGTTGAATGTTGCATCATGGGAAATGTGATAATAAATACTAATAAATTAGCATTGTAAACAATATTGTTACATTGTTTATAACTAGGAATGATCAATTCATAGTCATCCTGATCTTTGTGAGAGGTTAATTTTATCAGTAGCTCCAGATCAGGTATTACGATAACCCCCTTAAGATAATCCCATAGTCTTTTGCGTCTGAGCATGCTCAGTTTGGCTTGCAAGTTCCCTATTATAAGTATTAAGTACACAAATGGACCGTGAACCGATACAAATCGGTCATAAAAACAAAGTCACACATTAATGATTTCACCAGGTTAATCAACTCCGAATGATATCATATTTGAGAAAGTAAACAACAGATACTCACACATCCGAGGAACATTTATGTAGACTTACTCAAACAGATATTACATTTACTAGCAAACCAAAGAGACTAGGCGGCGCGGGGCGTTTTTGTTACGAATTACACAAACAAAATACAGGCACAGATATAAAATGTTACAATTTATCTCACAGTGAACAGAAATAAACAGGTTTGTGTTTGAATCTTGTAGGAGAAATACTTCAAATTTGTGCTGTTTTAGAAATGATACTTCAAACTACTCAGTTCTTGTGACTACATCGCTGTGGTATTTTAACAGTACAATATGTAATTGTCCTTCAACAATCGAGTGCCCTGCCTTACATATCTACAGAATTTGATACGGAGGATGCGTGACATTTACAAAAGGTTTCAATCAAATGCTTTGTATGATTATATTGCGCTGAATCGAAAACGTCTCAGCCAAACCAAATGATTAAAATCACGAACAACATGCCATGCTTGCTGTTGTAGGAGTAGCAAGTAAAGTATATTCGATACAATGTACAAGAAAAGACTTGAAAGATTCAATTAGATTTTACAGGCTTGTTTGTGAACAAAATACTAAAGCCTGTGATGGCCATGAAGATATCAAAGCATTACATAAATGGTTTTAAAACATGCTAATTGAAATATTTATGGGAACTACTTCAACTTGGAGACAACACAAGACATAACTGAAGAGCATGATATAACAAAAGCTGCATCACGATTTGCTGAAGGCATTTCTTTTATCTCTAATACGTTTAGTAGTT
This sequence comes from Glandiceps talaboti, assembly GCF_964340395.1. Taxonomy (NCBI): domain Eukaryota; kingdom Metazoa; phylum Hemichordata; class Enteropneusta; family Spengelidae; genus Glandiceps; species Glandiceps talaboti. The sequence continues at coordinate 8,700,592 of NC_135570.1, forward strand.
CCTCTAGCTACAAATTACGTGTTATAACTATATGTTAAGATTTTAGAAACATGATTGACAGTCCGTTTTGGTTTAGCAAATCTAGTATGTATGTATGTATGTATGTATGTATGTATGTATGTATGTATGTATGTATGTATGTATGTATGTATGTATGTATGTATGTATGTGTGTGTGTATGTATGTATGTATGTATGTATGTATGTATGTATGTATGTATGTATGTGTGTGTGTGTGTGTGTATGTATGTATGTAGAAAAAAGAAATGCATATGGAACTTATAAATCAGTCCGTATAAATAAATGTAAAATCCGACGTTTCGCACGCACCAAATAGAACCCAATAGAACACGCCTGAAATTTAAAAAACCTGATTAGACTGGGAATGACGAGAATAATCTATTAATTCCAAGGGGTTCCAGCGTTCCGAGACGGAAAATGATTTCTTCTTCCTTTAACCTCAATACTTTCTCATCACCAGAAACCTTACAAATTCATGAAATAGACATATCTAATACACTATGGTCGTTGGTAATAAAATGCATAGATACAAATGTACGGGATAGTTACGATTCTTTTGTCTGGTCAGGCGGAGATGTTCCACATCATACATACATACATACATACATACATACATACATACATACATACATACATACATACATACATACATACATACGTACGTACGTACGTACGTACGTACGTATGTATGTATGTATGTATGTATGTATGTAAATATACATGTAGTATGATGGATTGGGTCCAATGAGGCAGTTCTGCAAAGCCTGAGCGAAACGTCTCTGCCAAAAACACATTACTGTTCATTATATACTGTAAGTAGGTGGGTAGGTTAGGTAGACATGTTCACATTGTTTTTGTTTTTTTACATGTCATTGATTTTAATATACTACGATCTCTTATTTCATATAGTTAATAAACAAAGTGTACACACTTTGCAAAACATACAAAACTGGGGAAATCTTGGCCAAGCATCTTGAAAAACATCATTCCTTGCGTAAAGCTACCTGCCTGACATCTTACACTTTGATCGATATCATCCTAAGCAGATGATTGGTATTATCATGCATTTCACCACTTTGGTCGTTAAAAGCTCGTTATCTATGACTTTTACCGATCATTAGTTTTTGTTATCTGACGATAAAAGTTACAATCTCCTATCGACTTGGTACATGCAAAATGACTTCAACTAAATAGAAGTCACTGTATGGTTCAAGCAACAGAAACACGCGATATGAATACTTAGTGAGTCTCTGTCTTCAAATAGTAAGGTTACGGTATATACCACTATCACCACAGTAAAGTTAAGGTATCTTAGGAACGGTCCTCTTTATCGTAAGCTAGACGGCGAATGTTTGCTCATTAACGCCTTATGTGTACACTCAGTGAATAAAGTAGCTATTATAGGTAAACATAGAGAATAATTTGCACATTACATCTATAGTATAAACCTTAATTGAACATAAAAATAGTCAACCTCATATGTAAATCTTCGCATATATATGCCTTCGGTTCCCTGTATTCAACCGTTTGGAAAAACGCGCATGTTGGAACAACAAGTCATTTTTTGTCAGGAGAATTGCTTACGTTTTAGCTCAGTGTTCGGTCATATTACTGTGATATCTACTGTGTTCGCCAATTTGTATTCATTTTTTTCGGTTCACTAGTTTCATTCACTTGTTTGTTTTTTAGTCACGTAACCAAGACAAAAGATAGCGCAGCTCGATGATGAAGAAACATCATCATTGTGCAGGCGAAAAATTCTTCAGTACTATTATAGTTCACTAATCATGAGAGAATGGAAATACGTTTGGATTCTCATCAAACTACATAATGCTACTTTTGAGATAATGCGAAAATCTGAGCCAATTCATTTAATTTACGAGATAATGTGCTCGATTTAAAAAAAACAACACTGTGCAATACAACAACAGTGTCGTGACCCTTGTTCGTATTCATGTTGTGCACCTTCAAATGAGAATTTCCAAAGTGGAGTGTCGTGCCTCGGGGTACGTTATCAACGGACCATTCTTATACTTTTAAAATGAAGTGCAAAATACTAATGTTAACAACAACCTGAGGAAAATTCGCAAAATTCGCTGTGACGTGAGTATTGTCAAGCATCGTTTCTCAAAGTGGCACAAGCTGAGTTGGTAAGCTTTTTACTCGATTGAAAATACATGTACTTGCATGCAAACTAAATTTAACTGTTTTAGTACAATGTAGTTATCTTCGGTGCATGCCACCCTGGTATTGTTAGAATACTTGATTGTGTAATAGGGGTTTTGTTGTCATTTTAGTATACGTGTGATAAATTAAGTCATCGAACCATTACAATCAAAAATTGAGAGAGTATAATATTATTAGTACCTTTTAATACACAGCAGAAATAATAGCCCTAACGTATAAACTCAGCCTGTGTCCCTTTAACAAAATTTCATGACAGAGGTAGAACAGCTTGTTACGTACGGGTTATATTTGTGTGGGAATTTTCCAAACCGAAGTCTGCGTAAACCGCTGGCATCTTTATAATCTGGATGTTTTAAGCTTGGTAAGTCGTCACTGTCAAACGAATAAATACAATCGTCTTTTAACAAACACGCAAGGTTTAATAGTTAAATTTCAATCTTAATCATAGTCACGTTTGAACATTATGTTAGGTTGGCGATCAATAACAGTACACTTAACGACATTAACTAATGATTTATGACATCCCATGTGACCTGTCTCCCTTTACATTTAGTGTAACCTTTCGGTGGCTGTAACTAACGGTGAATTTTAACACGGAATGAAAAGATGTGGACAGTTGCATTGTTTAAAGTACTTTCAGGATCACATTCAAACTAGACCAACGAATGTCTCGTCTTTCTCATTATAGGTGATATCCTAATGGAATTCTGACATCTCAAAGGATTACCAAAATACAGTATAGTCTTTATAAGTAAAACATTTGACACCATACAGTATTTCTCTCATGTGTTGCCAATCCTATCATAAGTGAATCACGATAAGTAGACGAACCATGTAAATACCTGGTACAAAAAAAAACTATACGTAATTGTCTACTTAGATTCCATGTCACCTAATGAGGGTTATGTCAAAAATGTTAAATTGGACAGAAGTACAAATAGTTGTAGTTATGCTGTAGTAATGACAGTAAACGTTGGTACATGCCATATTAAAGCCAAACACAGAATTACTACAGTCATTTTGACCCTATAACATTCATATTGCCCGTAGCCAATTAAAGCACCAGGCAGGCATGCTTTCTGGTTTAGCGCATATCTCCCCTAACATTGCAAAGTTCTCTAAATAAGTACAATTTTTCACGTACGTACGTACATACATACATACATACATACATACATACATACATACATACATACATACATACATACATACATACACACACACACACACACACACACACACACACACACACATACATACATACATACATACATACATACATACATACATACATACATACATACATACATACATACATACATACATACATACATACATACTGATAGACAACTAATCGGACCTCTGTCCGATCGTATTGGTGCTCTAATGGCCACATTACACATCAACTGTGTTGTTTTTTTAAATTCAAACTCATGTCATGTCTCAGACTGTTTAAATGGGTGGGAATATTCTACGGTTCTTGTAGAGGCCAGTTAATTAACCTTTCACTAACTGAAAGTAGGCTCTTAGGGAATATTTTTCAATGGTTTTGCATAAATATGTTCTCTGCAATTCCCTGTAAAGACTTAATCCTCGGGTGAAGAAAGTATTGAAGGGATTTTAGTGGTGTGTTTACCTCCAGTTGCTATTCATATTAGCAAATTAAGTCATCGGTATTTTTTCAAAGTAATCTCACTAGGGAAAACATGAATAATTGCAGATATGTTTAATCGGTTTATAGAGGTAACCTGTAGGTAACCTGTACTAATTTCGACATTCCACGTCGTTTTCCATTAGTTTTCTGCAGTCCGAATATAATCCACCTTGCACTTGCTCAGCTCACGACAATATACGAATTCAAACATTATCAAATATCAATTGTCTGAACTAACTTAGTGTGACACGCGTACGAGTACTATACATTTCCAATTAGACGGACGAAATTCAACCTGTGCAGCTCTAACTACTTAGATAAATGGAACCAAATTATCCTGACATTTAATACTCACAATAATGTGCTGACGCATGAGGTATTTGCCCTTAACTTGTTCAAAAGCAATTAAGGTGGCCATATGGATGAAAAATAGGTGTTTATCATTTTTATTGTAATAAAAATAAAACAACTCTACTATTCGAAAATACAATGTAAAACAACATATAACAAGTCCATGTTTGTATTCATTTAATTGCAAAAAATCTAAAAACGCGATAAACGTTTGTGTTTGTACGTACAGGAAGAGATTGGTAAATAAACTGGGTCACAGACAAGAAATCATTACACAAATTTTGTATATCTGTCACTTCCATGAAACGTCAGCATGCATAATAATATAGTTAAATGGTTCTTGTTTATTTGTTATTTCAGGTAATTAGAGGTTTATTCAACAGGTTGTTTACACATAACATCCCTTACGTGCAAAAAGAAACATATAAGTCAATCTTTACATCTTATATTTACACCAGGATATAAATATCCAGTCAGCACATGTAATATATTTAAACTCTATGTTCACTTCTCCCGTTTGACAGGGTCATTTGTTCACAGGTACGCCTTCTCTGTTCTGATTTCAAATTAACACTGTAATTACTTGGGTGTGTTCAGGTAATAGGGATATGAAAACGACTATTAACCATTGACCGAAATGACAAATTCATTTGAACTTGATTTAGAAAATACAACTTTAGAATTCCTTCACTTAGAAATGTGGTTTACTACATGACAAATTCATTTGCACTTGACTTGGAAAATACAACATTAGAATGCATTCACTTAGAAATGAAGAAAGAAAAGAAGCAAAGAGACAATCTATGATAACCAGTCGACACGGTTTACTTTAGTAAGAAAAGTTAGAAACAAAATCACGAGCTAACAAAAAAAACCCAAAGAAACAAACACAAATGTGCAGAAATGTTTGCTTGTATGTGTATTAATTACAAATGAACACCTTTAGTTGACATTTCGATACCAACTAAGAGCATTCTTTTAACATAACAAAGTCTGTTGATATCGAAAATTTGTGATTGTTCAGTGGAATGATCCGTGATCACTGTGTGCCATTCTCAACGATGACATATACACATATCGAATATTCCATACGTATCCCCATTAATAGCGTGTAAAGACTAGATCTAAAGATAATCGTTTAAATACATATAAAGCGAAGATTACACCCACGCGTTTCGGAATCTCAATTACATATTTACATCTTGGATGATTTATCGGTAGAAATGATTGCTGTGTAATGTTGCTTGACGGAGCTGAATACCTATCGATCATGATATCAGATCCCTGCTATAACGTTTTATAGATTGCAAATTCATGGTGACAAAAGGTACCATTATGATCGATAGTTTCAAAGCAATATTTTCGAAATGTTTTATTTAGTAATTATAACGTGAGATCCAGATTCTTGTCTATAGGGCCTAGAGCAAATTACCTTTTTATATAGCATTATTTCTGCACTGACGTGACAACATGCTAAATAATGTATTTTGTTGCTTAAGGTTTCAGTAACGTCGAGCATATATACACTTGTGGCCATCGGCGTCGACCGATACTATGCAGTGGTGTATCCGATGAAGAAACGGATGTCGAAGTACTCTTCTAGGATAACTATTGTGGTCATATGGATTGTTGGCTTGTCAATGTCAGTGGTTCAACTGGTGTATGTATATACCAAGGAGTATCCTATCTCAAGTTCAAGCATCGTGGTGCTCTGCGATGAATGGTGGCCCCGGAAGAAATCTGGCATATTTTACGAATTCTTCATTCTTACGTTCGTGTATATTATTCCTCTTTGCGTGCTTGTCTTCACGTACTTAGAAGTTGCAAGACGGCTCTGGGGAAGGCATATACCCGGAAACGCCCATCGAAGCAGAGATATAACGTATTACCGCTCGAAGAAGAAGGTTTGTTATCTATATCAATGTGAATAAAATGCTTCCTGTTTTTCCACATCCCCAGGCAGAGGAGGGTGTTTGTTCTCAAGTAAATGTACTAATGGCATAAGAGGGAAATCACGATCTAATCATATTTTTGTCGTATCTATTTTGAAATTTCTACAAAGTGAATACCCCTAATCTACAGTTTTCCTAATGCTGTTAGCATTGATTGCAGAACAGATGGTTTTGCCATTTTCTTTTTAATATTAGAGTGGATGACATCAAAACGCGTAGCAGACGAACCCGTATATAGTACTCCAAGCTAGAGAAATCCTACTAGTATTGCTTAATGCACAAAGTATGTTTATAAACATGGTGCAATTTCCGCAGTTCTAGTAATCCTCCGAGTCCTATCTGCATAGCAAGCACATCTACTATAAATTATAGTTATACCATTGAATCATGTGAAAATGCGTTACTGTAAAATACTATGATAATCATGTCCTACAAACATTATGGACACCTGCTAACTTCTGAGGTCAGACCTGCAACTTAGGAAACGAGCAGAGTTTAAGGTGAGGGGGAAGGGGCACGGAAGAGAATGTGGATGTGAAGCGACGAGCGAAATATTTTGCTCATGATTTGAACCAAAATAAACCTCGGCAGCAGTAGCTTACCGAGTGTAATTGTAAACCATCCTACGGAATAAGTTCCTATGCCTAAATGTCATTGTGAAGTGGTTAATCGACATGAGACTGTATGTATATATATATATATATATATATATATATATATATATATATATATATATATATATATATATATATATATATATATATATATACATAAAATGAAAGAAGACGAGTCTCTCTCTCTCTCTCTATATATATATATATATATATATATATATATATATATATATATCCCCCCCTCTCTCTCTCTCTCTCTCTCTCTCTCTCTCTCTCTCTCTCTCTCTATATATATATATATATATATATCCCCCCCCTCTCTCTCTCTCTCTCTCTCTCTCTCTCTCTCTCTCTCTCTCTCTCTCTCTCTCTCTCTCTCTCTCTCTCTCTCTCTCTCAAAATATTTTCTCCTTACCCCCAGCCGTATATTCTGCTCGTTCCCTTAATGACCTCCTTGTATGCCCAGTAAGTGTTCATCAACAAAATGAGAAGGCTCGATAACGTCTCAAGGTTTGTTTGCATTATAAAACAAACATCTGACAAAGCACTATTTTCAGTGAATTAAAAATGTCCTGTCCTGTCCTGTCCTCTCATGTCATGTCACGTCATGTCATTTATTACATGTAAATGTAAGTACGGTTTCAAACTCGAGATTGTTAATCATAGGGTGGGCTGTAAGCAAGTTTCATTACCAAACCAGCATACTATCGTCTCTAGTATTAGATTGCTAAGTGCAGTTAAATATTCATAGTTTGCATTCATTTCATCACTCGTAAACATATATGATACATTTTATTATACATTACTTTAAAAGCTACATTTGTTAGTCCATTTTACTTTGCGCTGTTCCGTTTTATAGTAACACATTAACAGCATTACACTACAGAGAAAGGGACGATATTAAACTGATGATGCATTTGACGTAATGATAACTGTATGTCATATTTACGGAGCGGTCACACTATGGGAGGGTCCTTGTATAAACATTACATGACCTCTAAAGGCATTGCAAATTGGAATTATTAATTAGTTGATTCTAACTTTCCTCATGCTTGTGTTTCCCCCCATTAGGTTATCAAAATGTTGGCGATAATAGTAGTCCTGTTTGGTCTTTGCTGGCTTCCTCTAATTACACTCAATATTGTAGGCAGTTTCCGCAAGTCACTTAACGAGGATGCCTTTGTGATCGGCTATTTTTGCTGTCACTGGTTGGCGATGGCAAACAGTTTTATAAACCCCATTGTTTACGGTTTCCTAAACGACAGCTTTAGGGTAAGTGGGATTATTGTAGTTATTTGGGTTTGTGTACAATATGGAATGGATTCTCCATGGATCCAAACAACCCGTTGTTACTTTGAGTAAGGGAGGTTATGCTACGGTGATGTCTGTCTGTCTGTCTGTCTGCCCGCCTGCCTGCCTGCCTGCCTGCCTGCCTACATGCATGCATGCATGCATGCATGTATGTATGTATGTATGTATGTATGTATGTATGTATGTATGTATGTATGTATGTATGTATGTATGTATGTATGTATGAGTGTGTAAAAGGCCCAATTCAAACGAAGTTTAGTACACACCTTTGTTTGAGTAAATGATAAAACTGATTAGGTTTCTGATTAGGTTTACGTAAACATGGAATAGACATGGAAATGTCTTCCTTTGGAGGGAGTATCAAAACTCTGTTCTAAATTCTAAGGAAATATGAAAATGAAAATTGAAACACGATGTGAAATTTTCAGATCAAACACTTTCGACCTGAAAGCGAAAATGGCCGATTGCATCTTGCCTTCAATAAATATGAATTACTACATTCAAATTAGAAAACAAACTATCAAAGTGGTCTGAGAAATAAAAACATATCTGTTGTGACTTAAATTTATTAATATAATACATCAAACCAAACCTATATTATGTAATTAATATAACCATACTCTTCTTCGTTAATAAAGCTCATAATGTTATATTAATTTTACTTATAAGCTAATTTTATAATTTTGTAGTCATACATCTAAAATGATGTAGGCTTGGTGTTTCACTCATGTGACATTACATTTAATATATACCCTCAGAAAACTTCTAATGCAAAAGAAACAATTACGTAGGTGCCGTGCACAGTGGGGATGTATGTGTAGTAAAGTTGAAATGTTGATAATCAGTTAGAAAATAAACAATTGCAGCCATTAAAATCATCAAGTCCATGTGTAATGTTTTCATTAGAAGCCTGTTTTACTGCACTGTGAAAGAATAGCAATGCTTACCAGTTTTCAATGTGATTGGGTAAAGGATCCTGCTGTGTTTATTGTGTCTCTGTTATTGTAAGTATAGAGTTGAATAAAATCCCAACTTACTTCACCAGGTGATGAAATTATCAAAGCTATGGAGGCACTACGAGCTGATCTCACCGAGGTAATACAGAACTCTGGCAAGCAAACAAGGAAAGAGATTCACGAACTGAAGTCAGCACATGAAAAATTAACTAACACCTGTGAAAAACTCAGTACGGACTTTGGGTCTTTAAGAGATTCAATCAACAAGTTGGAGGGTGAAGTTAAAGAACTAAGAGAATCCCAGCACATTGCTGAACTTGATATATTTGCCATGTCGTCAAAATTATAGAAAAGCAACTAAGCAACTAAGATCGTTAGACCCAAGAAAAACTTCAGGTCTAGATGGGATTCATTCTAAATTTCTCGTGATATCTGCTGATATTATTGCTCCATCTTTGACTGCAATTTTCAATAGGTTCATTCGCTCGGGTAGTTTTCCCAGTATATGGAAAGAAGCCAAAGTGACACCTTTGTATAAGGGCGGTATTGCAAGTGACCCTAGCAATTACCGTCCAGTAAGTGTTCTTCCAATACTGTCAAAATTGTTTGAGCGACATATCCATCAACACCTTATCACTTATTTAGACAACAATGAACTACTTCATGATAAACAGTCCGGGTTTCGTACTTTTCATTCTTGCCAAACGGCATTAACTGCATTATTAGACTCTTGGTGTAATCACATTGACAACAAAGATCTGGTTGGTGTAGTCTTCCTTGATTTGAGGAAGGCGTTTGACCTTGTGAATCATGAAATATTATTTGATAAATTGCATATTTATGGTGTTAATAAAACATCCTTGAATTTATTCAACTCATATCTCGCGAATAGGAAGCAACGGGTTTCTATAAATGGTTGTATTTCTGATAGCGTTCCCCTAGAGGTTGGGTTACCCCAAGGATCGATATTAGGACCGCTTCTGTTTCTCTTGTATATCAACGATTTGCCACTTTGTACTTCGAATTGTGAAATCGATATGTTTGCTGACGATTCTACGATTCATACGTCGGCACAGTCAGTGACAGATATTGAGTACAAGTTAAACGGTGCTCTTGGTGGTATTAGTGATTGGTGTACTGAAAACAAAATGTGCCCTAACATTGACAAGACAAAATGTATGCTAATTACAACTAGACAGAAACGAACACACTTGTCACGTAGTGACTTGAATGTGAAACTGGGTGATTATGATATTGAAAATGTTCTAAGTGAAAAGTTGTTGGGAATAGTCATAAACAATGATTTGTCATGGTCTTCACATGTAAACAATATTGTGAAGAAAATTAAATCTAAGTTATATCTCTTGGCGCGAATAAAGTGCTTCCTTCCAGAATCGGCACGGCGGCAATACTATAATAGCTTTATTTTACCTCACTTTGATTACTGTCAAGCAGTATGGGGCTGCTGCAGCAAGATCGACAACACCCGATTAAATAGTCTACTGAAACGTTCCATGAGGCTTATTTTAAATTGCGATGCCGGCATATCTCCCACCGAGATGCTAATCAGGCTAAACTGGTATCCACTCTCCTATCGTTACAAATTTAATAACGTTGTTTCAGTTTATAAAGCATTACATGGCCAATATCCCACTTATATCAGTGAATTACTTTCACCATATAGACCTAGTCGGTCTTTGCGCTCAGTTACAAATCACTCGTTACTAGTCCCATTTGCCAGAACAAATGTTTTTAAGGAATCATTTCGAGTAGCAGCGCCTACACTCTACAATCAACTACCGGCTGCAATAAGATCTATTACTAATATTAGAAGTTTCAAAATTGCGTGTCATAAACATTACTTTCAGGGTTTCATAGATGACAATGTAAATTTTTAGTATGGTCGTATTTTTTTCTGTCACTTGCTGTCTGTATTTTGTCTGTTGGACGTTTTGTGCCGTTATTGCATTTTTTTGCAATTTGTATGTAGTCTCCTTTTCTGCCATTGTATTTTAATTTGTTCTTTTTTGTTCTCGACCCTCATGAAAAAAGGCTGTTACCTATGAGGCTATCGAGTTTAAATAAAGTTTATTATTATTATTATTATTATTATTATTATTATTATTATTAGAGGAAGTCAGTGACCAGCTTCAACAAGTGGAAGATGACGCTGATAAACTTGAATCGTTTTCGAGGAGAGATAATGTTTTGTTGTATGGAATCAAAGAAAGTCAGAAAGAATCGTTTGACGATTGTCGAGAAAAAGTACTAGGTATTTTAAACCAAAACATCAATAAGAAAGAATGGCAACATAGAGATATCGTACGTGCTCATCGCGTTGCGAGCAACTGGAACGGTAAGTCGAGGCCCATGATCGTAAAATTTCACCATTGGGACGATAAACTGTTAGCGTTAGGTGCTAGAGAAGATCTCAGAAAAGTTGGACTCGGTATCGGGAACGATCTGACGAAGCGCCAACGTAAGGTTATTGCACAGGTTAAACGTGAAGGCAAGTCCGCCTACTTTAAAAATGGTAAACTTGTTGTCACTGAAAGGCCAGCCTCATCTGGTACGCAATCAACAGAATCAACAGGTCGTCGTCTTAGTGTAAATGGTCAACATTCACATCGGCAACCACAACCCGGGGTTCAGCGCCCTAGAACTCGACTTCAAAGACGTATGCACTCTAATACAACACCCGACTCAGAAAGTATCGAATAGCATTCAGGCCGCGGCCCTGTATTAATTTTAACTTGGAACATTCAAGGACTTAAATACAAGTTGTCTGGTTTCGATTTTGCGAACTTTATTTTAAAATTTGACATAATTTCTTTTGTAGAAACGTGGGCAACTGATGTAAGCCAATTTGATTATAATTTTCCAGGATTTAAGGTTTTTACTTCTGTGAGGCAGAGGAAAGCTAACAGAGGTAGATACCCAGGAGGAATCTGCACAATTGTGCGTAACAATTTATGCAGTAAAGTTAACAGTATTTGTTCGGATTTACACGATACTATTTTTCTACTCTTTGACAAATCTGCATTTGGTTTAGATAAAGATTTGCTTTTTTGCGTGACTTATGTCTCACCGCAGTATTCATCTACATATAATACTTTGGCTTCCCGTAACGGCATTGAGTTGTTAGAAAATGCACTTTTAGTTATTTTAGCTAAGTTGCCTGACGTGTATGTTTTTCTTTGTGGAGATTTTAACGCCCGTACGGGCGAGGAATGTGATTTTATTCGGGACGATGCCACAACACATGTTATTGATGATTCTGTTTTGTACGAGAAAGATTACTTTGATTTGCCGAGGGTGTCCAAAGACAAAGAGTTGAATAATTTTGGTCATTCACTTTTGTCTTTATGCTGCACTTTTAATTTGCATTTCTTGAATGGTAGGGCAGGTGACGATTTGGGCCATGGCAACTTCACATGTACGGCAAATGCTGGGGCCAGCGTTGTCGACTACATGTTAGCTTCGTCATCACTTTTTCCTAAAGTGAATAATTTCTCGGTAGTTTTGAGAACAGAATCCGATCATTTTCCCCTGACCTGCAGTCTTGGAAGAAATGCGTCATTTGGTTGCGAAGATAGCAGCAAACATAGCACTGCTACTAAATGTGTTTGGCTAAGTGGAAACTCAGAAATGTTTGCCGAAAATATTGAATCCCAACTTACTTCAAACGAGTTTAGTAGCATGATTTATGATCCAAATTCACCTCCAAGTATTTTTATTGATAACCTTAGAAATAGTTTTATGTCATCTGCCCACCGGTGTGGTATGGTTAAGAGATTTTCTTCAAATTCTGTAAAGTGTAAGCAACCTCCATGGTTTGACAGAGATTGTGAGAATTTAAAGGGTAAGAAGTACAGTTTGTTGAGGCGTTTTCGAAAGACAGGTGATGTTAACTTATTAAATGAATATAAGGTCGCTAAACAAGAATTTAAAAACAGGTTTCGCAGCAAAAAAAGTGCTTACTATAATAGTTTGAAAAGTCGTCTTGCTTCTAATATGTCAGATTCTAAATGTTTTTGGTCTACATTGAAAAAGATAATGTTTGTGAGTCCGACAGCAAACACAATAAGCGTAAAAAATTGGTTCGATTATTTTGAAAACTTATTTGCAGAGTTTTCATCACGTGGTGATGACTTTGAAATGTCTGATGAACTAAATGATCTTTTGAGAACTGCAGATGACTGTACTTCCGACCTAGACTGGGACATTCTAAATAGTAAAATTAGAGATGAGGAAATATTTGAAGCCATTAATAAGCTAAAGCCTGGGAAATCTGCCGGACCCGATAGCATTCTTGGTGAATTTTTCAAATCAACTGACAACTTCTTGGTTCCCTATCTAAATGTTCTGTTTAATAGACTATTTGAATCTGGCACTTTTCCAAAAGATTGGGCAAAAGCTATTATCATTCCACTGCATAAAAAGGGTCCGAAGGATTCCCCAGATAATTACCGCGGTATTTCATTGTTAAGTATTTTTAGCAAACTTTTTACCTCTATCTTAAACAAGCGTCTTGTATTTTGGGCAGAAGCGCTTGGTAAAATTGACGAAGGACAGGCAGGTTTCAGATCTGGTTATTCAACAGTTGACAATATTTTTGTTCTTCAGTCAGTTATCCAGAAATACCTGACACGGAAACGAGGTAAATTTTATTGTGCCTTCGTAGATTTTTCAAAGGCATTTGATTCAATAGAGCGTAAGAGATTATGGTATTTACTTCTGAAGGGCGGTGTGAAGGGCAAGATGTTTAAAATACTCCATTCTATGTACCAAGATGTAAAATCGTGTGTACGTGTTAATAATAATTTATCAGATTACTTTGACTGCCCATCTGGAGTGCGCCAAGGGTGTATGTTAAGCCCTTTTCTGTTTTCGTTTTTTATTAATGAACTTTCAAAAAAATTCCAGATGTCCGGAAAAAGAGGGATTCAACTTTTTCCGGACCTAGTTGAGATCTTTTGTCTTCTATTTGCAGATGATATCGTGATATTCTCCGACACTGTTATCGGCTTGCAAGGTCTTTTAAATATTTTGAATTCTTACTGTAACACTTGGAGATTGACTGTTAACTTAGATAAAACAAAAGTGGTAGTTTTTAAAGCAGGAGGGCGTCTTGCAAAATCCGAGAAGTGGCTTTTTGATGGGAAACCATTAGAAGTTGTGTCCTATTATAAATATTTAGGTATTATTTTCTCATGCAGGCTAATCTGGTCTACTGCAGCAAAAACTCTTGCTCAGCAGGCCAGAAAAGCCTTTTTCTCTATTCGAAGAGCGACTCAAGTGACAGGGATGTTTGCGTTTGATGTTTATTTCAAAGTGTTTGACACCATGATACTACCTATCCTTACCTATGGGTCTGAAGTGTGGGGTTTTGAGAAACACGAATGTCTTGAACGGGTCCAGTATTTGGCTTGCCGATCGTTTTTAGGTGTTTCGGAGAAAGCTCCTAACGTGGCTGTCTTGGGTGAATGTGGGCGCAAGCCGATTTTCTTTTATACGGCGAAACGCTGTATCAAGTACTGGGCCAAAGTTATAAATATGCCCACGACTAGGTATCCAAGGAAGTGTTACGACATGCTTTTGAATATAGAGAAATCTGGTGTCAGATCTAGAAGAACATGGGTGTTCAATGTCAAAAACCTATTGATAATGGCTGGTATGAGTAACGTGTGGGATCTGCAAACTGTAAATAATATTAATGAGTTTATACATACCTTTTCTGAAAATTTTGAAAGATTTTTGTTTTCCGATTGGCTCAGCTACATTTGTTCTCTCGATAAATTGTCTACGTATTGCACTTTCAAATTTTACCTCAAGCCTGAAAAGTACTTACATGTAGTCAGAATCCCTGCTCACATGCAAATGCTTGCGAGATTTCGTTGCTCGGCCCACTACTTACGCATAGAATCAGATAGAATTCATAGTATTGAGAGAAATCAGAGAATATGTCTTTTGTGTGATGTAAATCAGGTTGAAGATGAGTACCACTTTCTGCTAGTTTGTCCTTTCTTTTCCAACATAAGGACAAAATGCATTCCTGCGCAATTTTTGGATACACCTTCAGATGTAAATTTCATTGACCTACTTTCAAGTACAAATGTGGATCACATCCAGCGTTTGGCAGCCTTTGTTTTTCACGCTATGACTTTGAGAAAGAAACTAAATGATGATTTGTAATGTTTATTATATTTTCTCTCATTTGCTTGTGTATTTATTCATAAATTATGGTTCTGAATTGTCCTTTTTGTTTGAAAACATTTAAATCTTGTATTTTGGGCCGATGGCCTTTGAGTACGAAATAAATGTGACATAAACATATAATATGTCTATATTTGTGTCACAAAACGTAATGTTCCATGAGTGAAACACCAAGCCTACATGATTTTAGCTATAAGTGAAAAATACTTAAAATAAAACCAAATTTCAGTATAATGTCAATGTCAATTGTTATGACAAAGGAAACAATAACTTACATTTGGAATTCAAATTACATCAAGTGACATTTTAGGAATCATCTATTTCATCTGGTGGTAGGCTTGATTTGCATCAACATGCGGATATCCATATAATCGCAGATATACCAGGTGACATTTCAAGTAATTTGATAATACTCTATTTTCATTTTTCAAATCCGTTGTTTAAATGTCAGTAACATTTGCATAACATTTTACGATTGTACGGTAATGCCAAAGTGTTGATATTATAATAGTAAATGTACTGTAATTATACCAACATCTAAATGACGATAAATACCTTTTTATATTGTCCTGAGCAGTATTGTTAGCCTATGGCAATAAATGAAAACAGGACTTGGAGACCTTAGAGAATAGTATTCCCAAAAAGCGAGCTAAACAAGGACCTATGCTTATCTTAGCTTGTAGATTTTCAGTTTGTCACATGAGACTGAAAGTATTCCTAATATTTCAAAGAACACGTAAATGTAGCTGCATCCCCATTGAATTTCTCAAAAGACAGATAAAAACTTTTCTAGAAACAGCACTGATATCCAGCGTCATAACGTAATGTTATTCTTTTCATAAGCACGTACCGTCATTTCCACTTTAGTAGTTCTAGGTATGGTATAAAGGTCAGTACAACACAAAATTGTCCTGCTCGTTAACGACACCTACATGCGTCTCACAAAGAATCAATGCTCGTTTACACCTCGTTTATCAGGAGCAATTTCCGCAAAGAAGAAACAGTAGTTACCCATGCACGATGTTTGAATTACTTCAGAAACATTGTATCACGGGTACACTCATTTCTCAAATATCACAGTTGGTAGGTTTAGGGCATGAAATTAGTGCCTAGCGTTGTAAATATAATACTGTACCTCTGGACAAATGCCTATAACAAAGTATCTTGCATCACAGTTGACAACGCTGACAATTCATACATGCGTGCCAAAATCTTAGATATAGTGATTATATTATCATTTCAAGATGCAAAAAAATGTGCCACAAGCAACGTTGCATTTTAAGATTTATTCGAAAGGTCTTACATATTTGTTCTGTATCCAAAGTTACCGCTAAGAAAAAAAGCAAATGATTGAGTTTTGGCTATCGAAACAGTTTTGTGTATGATATTATTTCATGACTGCAATTTTAGTTATTTCGGAAAAAGGCAAGCTATCATTAATACTGCCAAATGTAAAATATGGCACTCACGTCTCCTGTGATTGTCCAAGGATCAATATTCTTAAAACCGTTGATATTTAAGCCGGATTCATACACTACGTACTATTTACTTTGTTTGTGACCTTCGTCACTATTTGGTATCATAGGGCATGGTTTTGATAAGTCAGCACTCTAGGCTGTTAGTATAAAAAAAACAAGGCCAATGAATAGATGCTATCTTTCCTCACACAACAGTGTCCGGATATTAATACGACAACTACTATTTGCTTTGACATTTTCTCATGTGTGACATCGAACTCAGTTCATGCTCACTGAAGGAAAATCATATCTAGTGCATTTGGAAATATCTCCCTTAGAAGATCATGTTTGAAGTTTACTGTGGAGTGCTGATTAGATTCAACGACGCAAAACCTTTCAAATAGTGCACAACTTTTCAACATATCTTCTACATTCATATAACACAGGCACACTCGCGCGCGCGCGCGAGCGTGCGTGCGTGTGTGTGTGTGTGTGTGTGTGTGTGTGTGTGTGTGTGTCTGTGTGTGTGTCTGTCTGTCTGTCTCTGTGTGTGTGTATGTATGTATGTATGTATGTATGTATGTATGTATGTATGTATGTATGTATGTATGTATGTATGTGTATGTATGCTAGTGAGAATGCAAGAAAACCCTATTGAAATTAAATAACTATGTCCAATTACCTAACATTAATAAAATGAACAGAATATGGACAGAAGTAACCACCTGAATATTTTCATTCTAATAGGCTGACCTGAAACGGTTCATAAGCGTGTGTTCCTTCCAAAGAAGAGGATTATCAATTCCACGGACTTTCGCATCGAGCATGCGAACAACATCAACGAACGTTCCCCGAAGTCGAGCCAGTTCAAGCTCATTTTCTCTGCGGTCACTAGCTGTACGTACAGGATCACAGCCACCTCAACGAGAGGCAGACAATCCTGGAATGTAAGCTACCAGTAACTCAGTCAAAAGAAATATTCCTATCATTGTGAGCACTAACTAATATATACATTTATCATAGTTGGGCAGACCACATTTTACTTAGTTGTTATTCAAAGACTCATTTCAAATTTAGTTTGATCATGTTATAGTTTAAGACATTTTACTTTGACCGAAATAACTCCTAACAGTGGGAGTTTCTTTATGTGTAGTTGTAGTCGACCCCCCCCCCCGCTAGGCTATTCCCCTTATTTGAGTATACGTATATGTGCCGCAATTTGGGGTGTGTTTTCTAACCCTCTGATCTAAAATGGGATGTTTTTTCAAGCTGGAGAGTCTAAAACGGGGTCCACTTTGCTTTATTTTCGATTTTGCTTTGTTTAAAAATGTGGTCCATTGTTTATTCATAGTATCCCGTATTTCGTGATTTTTTGTTGCAGATCCAATGTTGCTGATCTTGGCGAAAGACAAAGACGTATTGTTTTTGGGAAACCACGTCCAGATGTATATTTTAACTAGAAAGATACTGCTGTTGGCCATCAATAAAGACTCACACTTCTTAAGTCTGTCATGTATATATACAGATATATATATATATATATATATATATATATATATATATATATATATATATATATATATATATATATATATATATATATATATATATATATATATATATATATATATATATATATATATATATATTTGGTAGTACTGGAACTCTTTCTTGGTTGTAACTCGGAGTTTCACGCATTGCGCGATCATCAGACAATGATCGCACAATGCGTGACACTCCGAGTTACAACCAAGAAAGAGTTCCAGTACTACCAAAACTATTGCGCTCTGCCACAGCACTGTCTTAGCAGATTGATACTCACCGAGTTATATATATATATATATATATATATATATATATATATATATATATATATATATATAGTTTAGAAAAGCGTGCTGCAGTGTTGTGGAATCTGTTTTTCGCTAGTATGTACATATTACTTGTCATAGTTGTGCATAATATTTTCTGAAGTTCGCACCTTTTCTTGTGCTATTTTTTCTAGTAATTTACGACATACGCCACCTCAAGTCGATTGTATTTTTGTTTTACCGGTTTATGTTAAATTAGTACGACTACAATTGTGCAATGAAATATCGTTTCTTCTCCTATACCGTAAAAGAAGACCTGGTAATTGTCACTTAAGCATGTCAATACATTGTTTTTATAGAAAAGCTGCAAAAATGTTAACTACGGCATAACTATTTACTATTTACACTATATGGGTAGTGCTTTTTTGAGAGAACCACACTAATAGGGAACTTGCAACTTGCCATGTTGAATGTTGCATCATGGGAAATGTGATAATAAATACTAATCAATTAGCATAGTAAACAATGAACCACAAATAATCAATTCATAGTCACCCTGACAATTGTGGGATGTTAATTTCATCAGTTGCCCCAGATTAGGTATTACGGTAACCACAGATAATCCCATAGTCCTTTGCGTCTGCGCATGCTCAGTCTGGATTGCAAGTTCCCTATTACATTCCAATATCTATTTGTTGTTGACAGTTTGTTAACTTGACGTGGTCGTTATACGCCAATTTAAAGTACACCATGAATTCGTATGACTGCATGTACATATTCATTTTAAAATGTATATACACAAAGTACATTATATTATATATATTAAATCATGTTATGTGTGTCTATGAAACCGTATTGTCATGAGAAATACACAGCTTTGGTAGATATAGCAAAGGCCAATATATATGAGTATTTTGATATCTGTCTATATGGATATAGTTGTAGGATGTGCAAGTTCATATTCTTGTCCGACACTAAGTTACCACTAAGAGACATGTAACATAAGGTATTAAATTTAAAGTTCAAGTGCTTTGTTTACTGTTCCATATCATGTTTACTATACGTTAAAAATTTAACATTTATATATGAGAAACACGATTCCCAAGGATTAAGAGTAGCACACAAAAGATACAATTCAAGTATGATGTTATCCAATGTGCACGAGAAACAGAGTATCACGGATCTTGCTTTGCAGAACTCGAACGTAAATGCATATACATTTTTAGTACAGCGACTCTACGGCATCGTCGCAAACCACAGGCCCCTTTACAACAAGACCCAATCGTCAACTTTCAAATTGTTGAGACAGCAGAAAAAATGTGTTCTGGCTTCGGAGGATGGTGTCGGTATGGTTTCGAGTCATCCGAACTGAATCCGAATTACAACGTGTATTGGTCAATGTACAACACTTTCTATATAGGAATACGAGACTCGTACAACTCAGTACGGAAATAGATTACACAAAACATATCACTGTAGATACAACACCTTCTCGCAGAGATTACAAAAAACCTTAACTATTGCTAGTTAAATTTATATGAAATGTTCACCCAGCAGGGATACAGTGCCAGTGTACAAAAGTGGCCAGATTTCTGCCACTAAATCTAGATAAGGTAGATTTAAATATTTCCGTTTTACTTGTATTAAAGTTTCAAATATGGGTGATGACTGGGTTTTATTTTATAATATTAAAATATTTTCATCCAGCAGGGGTATAGTGTAAGTATACAAAAGTGGCCAGATTTCTGCCATAACATATAGATGAGGTATTTTTTAAAATATTTCCATGCTACTTGTATTAAAGTTTTAAAAATGGGTATTTATTTCGGAGTTTTGTTTTATAAAACAATTTTCACCCAGCATGGATACAGTGCCAGTGTACAAAAGTGACCAGATTTCTGCCACTAAAATAGATAAGGTAGATTATTTCCGTGCTACTTGAAGACATGACATGGCAAAGGATATATATGTGTATTTATGGTACAAAACATATTATAAAAAAAAACATTTTCACAGCAGATTGTAGGATCAATAGTTTTGTAATTATTGCAATATCTATCTTATATTTATCTTATATTTATCTACAGGGTTTGGTTTTTAATATTGTAAACTCCACAATGTCATATTGTATATAGACGAGTCACTTACTATTAAAGTTTCTATGATTAAACTACATTGTCTATTCATATGACTACCTAATGTATTAAGTATATCGTTGATTTCCCACCGGACGTTTAAAGTTGCAATATGGGTGAGGATTTGGTATTTATGTCGGATTTTCAATTTACACATTTTCATCTTTGCTTCCTCCTTCAAAAATCAATGTGAAACAACATTGACAAAGCCTATGTTTGTAACTCAACACAAGGCGAAAAGCTAAAAGATGTGTAAAAAGTTTGCAACGTTTTACACATTTATTAAACTTTTACAATTTATTGAGTTACAAACAAGGACTTGGCATACATTGTTTCACATTGATTTTTCAAGTAAGGAGCCATGATAAAATCGTTTTATGAATTAAAAATCAACAATAAATACCAAATCGTTGTCCACATGGCCGCTTTAAAATGTTAAATTTGTATAATCTTTAATATATAATTCTTTTGTAAGATTTACTAAGACATTTACCTGATGGCTTTGTTTGTCTTTGTCTACACGTTAGTGAGGACAAATGGTAATGATAGATTTATAAAAAATATTGAAAGATGCACTTACTGTACTGTATTTAAAATTGTGTGCTCAGTAAAGCTATACTAAGTTTATAAAGGTATCCAGCGGCAACATACCTTATGGACGATAGCACAATAGTCGAACAAGCTCAATACACAATTTCGTTTTTAGGACAAATCCCCTCCCCTCCCCCTAAACGAACGTTCACAAGTGCGTTTATATATGATGTAAACCATGATGAAAATGTAATCGGTCACACCACTACGTTCAATGCAATGTAAAAACATTATGGCAAACACATTAAAATAGTATCGGAAACCCAGCACTGTATATCAATCAACTTAATATGAACATCTCCGAAGTAAAAACAGAAAGTGCTATCATTGAAGGCATGAAGGTTTTCGAAGTTTGGCTAGAAGTGCGAAATGAAGTTCATCAGTCGCTTTGACGCCAGACCCCCTCCCCCTAAACGACATATGACATTGTGCGATCGTCCCCAAGATATTAAACTTGTGAAAGAAGTAAAAGCTCTCAGACTGGTTTTACGATGTTTTTTGAAGTTATACTAGCTGTAACTGTAGTAGTATTTTTTTCACGCAACCAATAATATATTCACTGATGATTTAAAAAATACTATTAATTAGACATACTTGTACACGTCAGTTTTAGAGGTCTATTTTATAAGACGTATAGTAAGAAGTTCACATCGTGACTCAATGAGGGCGCTCATTTTCGAGTGCGGACGAAAAATCACTTTGATTGGATATATTACGTTATTTTCTGTGTAATGCTACACCAAATGTATTTCTTCACACGCGATTCAATACTGTTCATGGGTACGATATTCTGAGTAAGTCGTTGTACCTAACAACAAAACGTTTCAAGAAAACGTTCCAGTTATTGCATACCTTGTAACGTAGTTTAGACATTCAAAGCCGAATCATTTTCATTTTCTTTACAGTAACTGCCTATTTTGATTACATTTCAAATACAAAATTACTCGAAAAGCATACCTCGAGCTCTGGCCATCTTATTACAAGAAAGGGCTTCTTTAAGGTTTCGTTCCAGAGGTTTCATTCTATAACATGAGTCAGAATGGAAAAATGATATCTATATTACATTGTGATTGATAATGAAATGAAAGCATACACGGACTTTCGCATGTAATTTGTCACAGGCTGTTGAAAGACATAAAATGAATGTGATTCTGCTTTTTATAATGAGGACTATTTAGTATCTGAACTATTTATATGTATTTACTTGCATTTGCGAGAATCTTGTGAAGAATTAACCTGTCCAAACCAATGTGTACCCGTTCATCATTAATAAAATAAACATCCTAATAATAACTGTTTTGTCGACGTCTATATTACCTTTCAGGAAGGACATGAAAGCATTAAGGCATAAGTTGATTATAAGTTGTTGTTGTTGTTGTTGTTGTTGTTGTTGTTGTTTGTTTGTTTGTTTGTTTGTTTGTTTGTTTGTTTTTTTGGTATATTTGTTTATTTGCTTTGTTTTTGGAGGGTGCCTACTTCTCGCTCCGAATAGAAGGATAATTGACTGTAATATTACATATGTACCAGAACTTGCATCGGTGCCCACTGTATTGCACGACAAAAAACAATATTGCACACCTGAATGCAAATGATATGCAAATGAGGACACGGTTTTTCTTTGTACAAGAATATGTGATCCCATAAAGTGACTTTTACGCAAATTTATTACATCATTTCACGTAACTGTGTAAACTCTTTGTTTCACTGGAGCACATTATTTACACGATTGCATCGACACTGTGCTGTATTGAATCGGTGAAATGTCGAGATATTGCATTAAGTACGATACAATATTAAGACCATGCTCTACACAAGAAAAATGGAAACATTTGTATTGAAAAGTTGTATACAGCACAAATGGGACGTGTTACTTTTAAGCGTTATGACTCCGACATATAGATGCAATAATTGTAACATTAGTTTTTCGTCTTTACCCCTCCGGGGTTCACACTCAAAACTAACTTTAGAGCAAACCAAGGAACAATAAAAAGCTGCAATAATTGTAACTACAACTGCTATTTCAAAGTAGATTTCAAGGCCTACTCCTTGCTTACATCAGAGTCACAAAGAATATATACTGTCAGATCAAATTCGAGTTATTATCATAGGTCGAAAATATAGCTTTAACATCAAAGTTAGTGTCAAATATGAATCGCTTTGACATGTCTGCCTATATGGTTTTGCACTTTCAAGTGCGGTGGTTGAAAGTAAACAATAATGTACGTGAACTTTCTCGGTTATTAAAATGGGTTGAAAAAACGACTATGTTATGAGTGCTACACTCAAAGTTGCACTCGTCGATGAAATGACTTTACGCAGACACGGCAGTCATATATCATCTTGCCTTTTCGTATGGTGAGTCATATCCCGAGAACACACGCCACTGTTAGCTTACGGAAGTTACGCTTTTTTACATTACATTAATTAGTTTAGCCGTTCAAGAGGAAATGCTACTTAACGGATTGCTAACGGATATTAACAGAACTCAGTGATGGGCGAATGCCAGTATATGGGTACTCGAGTTTGCGGAGTTTTCTGCGGGCGTAGAGAACACCGAAAGCAGTCGTGCAAACACCCTGAATACGCCACACTTGTACTCACGCGATATATGGGATTCTGTGGTAGTATTATAATGGCAGAATTCAATTCCTGGAATATAGTAGGGCATAAGATGTCAACCATAATTACGTTTATGCAATCATCTCCACTAATAAAGCATACACAATGTGGACATGTTCCATGTAGCCTACTTCACACGTGACATTGTAGACTCTTTATTAAGCATGTAATTTCCCTCTATAGAACAAACAAACAAACAAACACACACACACACACACACAAACAAACAAACACGCATACATACATACATACATACATACATACAGACAAACAAACAAACAAACAAACAAACAAACAAACAAACAAACAAACAAACTATAACTAATATATGAAAATGAACATTCCAAGTTGTAATATAAGCTTGAAACATCTTGGATGATTAGGCGTACAAAAATGTCTGGTTCCGATTACTTTCATTTTTAAAATAGGTGGGGTAGGTTTTATTTTATTATATTTATTTCATATGTGAGTGTCTAGTTCAAGTTTTCCATTGTTTTCCAAATGGTCTCTGTGTTGTTTATTTGTTCCTATCAGATGTACATCCATTACAGATTGGAAGAACAGTTTTATATTGTCTTTTTAAGTTGATGTCAGTTTTGCACCCACTATTTCTTGCGAGACTACACGATTTTCGCGATTTTATAATTATTTTTCTCAAATACATAAAAAAAGTTTAGGGTCGGCGTGAAAAACTAGGTGGGGTCGGGTAACATCTTTAATGATTATTACTTGCATTATTACTTGCATATCATATAAGGGTAGTGCGTGTGAATCTGCACTGCCGCTATAACGTTATTCCAACCTAAAGACGATCTGCAAAAGCCTCATTTCGAAACGTGTAATAAATAGTGAAATAAACTGCATACACTATTGATGACGACTTGCCTGAAAGACGTTAGAATATGTGGTTACAAGTTTGAGTATTACACATGGCAGCACGTGGAAAGGAAACATACCTAAATTTAGACTTTCTGCGTATTGCTTCTGAAGTGATATTACGTGATAGCAAGTGCTTGTTGTATCTATTTTGAGGTACATGGGCAAGTAATTACAGTTTATCACGATTCTAAGTACGCTACACTAATATGTTCGTGTATGAAATAATACGTTTTATGCGCTTAATGCCTCATTTAACTCGATAGTTGTTGTCATGTTTCATAAATTCCTTGATAAGATAACGCCAAGAATACTAATAGTCATTTGAGGTGTTTGTCAGGTAATGTGTTTAATATTGCACTGTGGTGCTAATGGTAGTGTTTTCATCAAAATGCACATTCTATATTTCAATGAAATCACTTAGTAGTTAATGTAGCCACTATTATGTCTGCTGTAGATTGTAAAGCGCTGAGTTAGGAACATCTTAATACACAATTCTCAATTCGTCTGAGTGTCTGATGATCGCAATATGCGTGAAACTCCGAGTTACACCCAAGAAAGAGTTCCAGTACTACCAAAACTATTACGCTCTGCCACTGCGGTATAGAGCACTGTCTTAGCAGATTGATACTCACCGAGTTATATATATATATATATATATATATATATATATATATATATAATTTCGTTTCTCTCTCTCTGTGTCAAACTTGAACAGTTTCCTTCAATTTGGAACTGAAATATGATGCCAAGTAGCATTCAAGTGACTTGTTGAACAGGTAGTAGTGTTCGAAGTCGGCTTTACTTCCAATCTCAAATCACACACATACATACATACATACACACGCACACACACACACACACACACACATACATACATACATACATACATACATACATACATACATACATACATACATACATACATACATACATACATACATACACCCATACATACATACATACATACATACATACATACATACATACATACATACATACATACATACATACATACATACATACATACATACATACATACATACATACATACACACACACCCATACATACATACATACATACATACATACATACACCCATACATACATACATACATACATACATACATACATACATACATACATACATACACCCATACATACATACATACATACATACATACATACATACATACATACATACATACATACATACACACACACATACATACATACATACATACATACATACATACATACATACATACATACATACATACATACATACACACACACCCATACATACATACATACATACATACATACATACATACATACATACATACATACATACACAACCGCACCTATCCCTACTGAACTACTTTAGTATAAATATTTGTATCGACATTCAATTATTCTTGGTGTGCAGTTATATAAAATGTTATGACATTTTATCAGGTACGAAGTCACTGATCATACAGTGGCCATGGTTCTTGTATCTGTTATTAAATGTGATAATGGAAGGTTTCGAAAGTTCCGTGTGCGCGAAATGCTGATTATATATCCAATTTACATAATGTATTCCCATGAAATGATAAGAAATAGTATTTTAATATGGCACTGACCATTAGACAGTAGTAACTAGGATATCTTCATGCCGCAAAAACTCGGTGACATAAACAAAATTTTAGGGTTCATTTTCTTTCAATTATTACTGTCAAACCTGTCTAATTAAAGGTATATTAAATGAAAATGATTTATAATTTCTTACCATGCTTTTGAAAAAACAAACAATATATGTACTTATGTACTGAATGTAAGACAACGTGTTTGTGTTTTAACGGGCAGCTCATGAGTTGTTCATCAACAAAAATTTCTGTTGATGCATGCTGTTTTGTAGCATGCCTGATTTGCGGTGGATTTCCTGTAACATAATAGGGTGTGTAATTGATATACGTTCGTAACTAACGAGTAACAATATCAGCTAGAAAGAATTCGAGAGAATTTCAATTCACTAAATCACATATACAAAATAGGAGTATTATTTCACCCTACATCATATATATTACCAGGCATGACATTTATTGTGTCGGTGCAAACATGGAAAGCACATTCTGTCCGCAAGCATACTGATGTACATGTTGAAGAGCAAACAGATGTAAAATAATAATGAATGGAGGTGGCCTTTGAGATTTCTTTCAATTCACAGAAATCATTTCGGGATTAAACATTTACTCCAGATTTACCTCAAGGGATCTCTCATATTCCAAAGATTAAAGTAACCCGACACCTGGTTTTTCTCACAAAATCCTTAAGGTTTCTTAATCGACGTGCTGCCATAGGGTATTGTCTTTCATTTTTTTCATATGCAGCGAAAATACCTCTCGCTCTACAGTACCAATTGAGATCCAATGTCACAAGGAATGCTACCATAGAACGTGATATATGCTTTCACAAGTAAACAATTGGTAGCCATGAAGCATCGGTGATCCTGATTCATTTTCTGACACCTACTAACGTTAATTACTTAGAGTTCACAGTTTGAATAACTCATCTGACGTTTCTTGAGAAGTTCTTATCCCATTTCATTGTATTTCAAAGCATCTACCCAGGGGATGCAGGAAGTGACTTTTATTCTGGATGCATTCCAGACGTGCGGTAATTTCACTGCCTTCAAGTTATCTCATGGAGAGACAAAGGAAAACTTTGTTTTCATGCTGTCGTAAAAGTACCGATAAGAAATGTTGTGACATGATCACAAAGAATGTTTGTGCACTACCTAAGTAGCCTAATAGTAGTTAAGAGAATATTGTATAGATTAGGTTGCACTAATGCTAAGTAATCGACTAGTCCTCATACAATGTGATAAAAGTAAGTTATGGTGTGTATATGTCTCTTTAAGTGGCTAGGTTGTATGCGAAGTGTAAACAATATGTGCCGGGTTACACCTTTACACACACCCACACTTCCAAATACTTGTCAATATTTGAACTTGTTACATTCAGTAACTTACAATCCAATAACTATTGTCCAAAGACATGACATAAACATTAGCATAGCCACGCTGGGCCTAATATGGTGGTTGTGGCCTAATATGGTGGTTGTGGCCTAATATGGTGGTTGTTTTTCGAAATAAAGAAACAACAACAACAACAACAACAACAACAACAACAACAACAACAACACATGTACGTTATGATTATCATTGCCATTATCATTATCATTATCATATTTGCGATTTCTTTATGTTTAGACAGCATAAACATGTACTGTCTTAATAACCAACCTATATCTGCTATAACTTTGTGAATAATAGTGTCGAATAGTGCTCATTTTTAGCCTGTGAACAAAAACGTTGTCTGTAGCATTGCTACATTCTCTGGCTCAACAAATATCCCACTAACAGAATTTAATCATCAGACATGGATTTATTTCAACATCTTAACTGCAGTATTTACTAAGGTTGGCGAGAGTGGATAGTGAGGAACCTTCAGGGCAGTTTCAACATGCTTTTTAAGTTTAAAGTGTGTATTTACAGTGTTCGACAGAGTATGTACATTTGATTGCCTCGATTGCGTGTCTGAGCTCATTGAGGAGGACGTACTTATCCTGAGAGTATAACAGTGTCTCTATTGCACCATGCTGTAGCATGTTCCTGATCACGGAGGGAGATACATTATTTCGTCTCTCTCTCTGTCAAACTTGAACAGTTTCCTCCAATTTGGAACTGAAATAAGATGCCAAATAGCATTCAATTTGACATCTCGCTAGGGGATTTTCTTTCCTCATTTGCCGATCACTGTGATTATATGTGACATTTGCGAAAATACCTTTGAAGTCTTATATATATTCTACTTATCACCGATGCAGTCTTTGTGCTTAAATTAAAGGACTAAATATGTTAATCTCAGTCCTATGGACCGAGTCTGAACATTTAAAAGTATCATTAAGCTGTTCCTGGATATGTGTATCCCTTCGCTACACTCTCAGTTGCTTCTATAGCCAGTATAAAAGAATGCAACATGATCCCATGAATGTTACATTGCTTGTGGTAGTTATCATCTCAGTGGATTTGGGTTCTATTCAAGACAGTCGTGTATATACATAGTACTATAATATACATAGTAATATAAGGTCTCAACAAAATTCAACTCAAAAAGGGCTTGAAAAGTTCTGACACCATTTAGTATATATATATATATATATATATATATATATATATATATATATATATATATATATATATATATATATATATATATATATATATATATATATATCAAGTAAGATACACAGGAGCCGTTACACAGTGTTTCACACTGTTGCGATCATCAGACGACTTATATATATATATATATATATATATATATATATATATATATATATATATATATATATATATATATATCTGTGTGTGTGTGTGTGTGTGTGTGTGTGTGTGTAAAACTTTGTGATGCTACTCAAATGTCACTAATTAAGTCTACTACATTGAAAATATCGTTGGTTGAGGCACCATTTTATATTACTCGTCGTAAAGCTCTGATACATGTGACTTTGGCCTTGGGAACTGTAATTGGCAGCACTTTTTCAGTTCTTAAGGTAAAGATCTCATATGGTTCATTAAACTGTGATCCTGAGTAATCGAAAGGTCATGTACGATCAGTGCTTATAATTATTGAAGTAGCGGTTTGGTGAATTGCATTCGTCATTTGTAACATAATTAAATAAGGGCATTGCTTTCGGGGAATAAATGAATGTGTAGCTGTCTTGTTTGTCAATTATGGAACTCTATATCGCCGAAGGAATACATAGTAAAACTTCAATCTTCATTTCTGTGACATTGTAAATCTGGATGTTATTAAAATTCCGATAGGGATACACAAGGTGCATTTTACATGTACCTTGGAAAATGGTACAATCTAAAAATACAACAGATATATGTGGAGAATTTTAACATCAGTGGGTTTATCTTCTTATTCAATGGGAGGAATTACGCAATTTGTCTTAAGATTATTGGCACGATCCAATATTTAGAAGTGAGATTCACTCGAGGAGTTTTTAAATCAATATTATGAACTTGAATTAGTGCCTGTGTTGTGCTTGCTTGATATACATTGGCATCATGTACTTAAAATATACAGGGATGCATGTATGCGACAAACTATCTGATTCAATTTATAATATTAACGATTGCTGTAGGCCGCAAATCCTTCTCCATAAAACTCGTAGGTCGGCATTGAAGGGACACTTAGATATTGTACCCAACATTTTTCGATGCGAAATACAAAACCTTAGATCATGAGCATTTTCCACCGGAATGAGGAAAAATATTGGGAATAATATAATTATACTTCCTCAAGCACAATTTATGAAACATCATGAAATATCATGGCGATTTGGAACGTTTTGACTCATATTTCGGGAAGCGCAGAACGAGTGACGTAGACACGGGCCGGCCGTCTTGATGTAGAACGACCAGGGTACTAGTATACAATGCATATTTTCTGTTCAAACAAAACAATTTCGCTTGCATGGTATAAAGTAATTTACCCAACGATATGTGGGCGCGTCTGATCAGCGTGTCTCATCTGAAACTCAGACCACTAAAACAGTTAGTGGTCTGAGTCTGAAAAGAGGAAACCCTTGTAATTATTTTTGAATACCAAAATAACGAACTATCAGCATTAAATGAGCACAGACATGGCTTTAAATTCTCGACAATTTTCGCAAATCAGTGCATATTTCAACTTTTGAACTTAGTCTAGTCACTTAAAAAAACATTGACAACATGTCAGTAGTGTACTAGTAACCATCAAATTAGGCATAAAATCCCCAACATCTTCGAAATTCCACATAACTTTCTTAAACTTCGTAGGAGTTTATAACGCATTCTCTTATATACATATCAAAACTACTACCATTACTCTGCCAGGGCGATAATAAAGGTATTGGATAAGTAAGAAGAAAGAAAAACGTACTAAAGTAACTATCAGTTTGGACGACTCCATTGCACTAAAACATTCTGTGGTGATGTGCAGTGCTTTCGCTAAGGGGAGCTCTAGGATCAGGAACAGAAATTGGACAATCACATATACATACATACATACATACATACATACATACATACATACATACATACATACATACATACATACATACATACACACACACACACACGTACGAACGCACGTACGTACGTACGGTTTAAATTGTCTAAGTTTATGAACTGTAGCTTATATCGCAATTAAATACATAGTGACATACCATAAAGGCGCATCGGAAATTAAGGTTTTCTTTTATAGTTCTGTAGCATGGAATTAAAAGGCGTACAAATATACGATATTGGCACCCTGGTACCTTCATGACCCTGTTTCGTATTTAATATCGATAATTCAAAAGACTTTTAGTAGCGTGAGGATAGAAAACAGGTTTTTTAAATCAAACAGGCAACAAACACAGTAATGAAAAATTTCTGATATCATTACTTCCACACACGTATATTAGCTTGTAAATTCTCACTCAATTGTGTTTTGAATCAGTGGTAAATCCAGTCGAGCTTATAAGGCGTTTAAGCAAGTCGTGGCACTGTGCTCGCTGACGTCATGTCAATAGAAACTAGAACACCGCGCTCTTGAGATATCTCTTTAATTACCCCACATTTGTTCATGAAGCTTGGCGAATAGACACATGAATCAACTTGAAATCGAGCTTTAGGGAAATATGCTTTACAAACTACATGTATACAGTATACAACTTATATAGAACTGTATACAGTTCACTAAAGCATAAGAAAGTATACTTCTGGTATCGAATCTAGTTTATTCAGTTATCTGCCCATCGCATGGAGGACCTAACTGGTGATTCCGTGTAATTCAATTGTATTGTTATTCTTTTCATGGGATATCACAATATACGTGGAGTGATAAACGGTGATGAAGCGTCATGCTAGGATTCCAGAATTCAATTCAATTCAATTCAATTCAAACAAATTGTCTTTATATAAAAAAAGAAAACGAATAATAACGGGGACATCACACAAAGTGGAAACAAATTTCACTCGTTATTTCGTTTATAGAAATGGTCACCAGAACTACAGTGAAATTCATATGTATGCATATAACTACTGGCCATTTTACTGATCGGAATGTGAAAGTCCCTACCTAATACCAGTGATGTCCAGATTTCCATTGGTATAATATTTTTTCAGCTAAATATTGGAAATACAACATTATTTCATCAGATTTCAGGTCTAAAACGTTAAATAACACAAGTCAAACAGGTACAGCATGTCTATGATGTTGAAAGTCGCTTAGTTTTGACAAAGTATTAATTGAGATGGGCAGGACTATGGATATGCGTTTGCGTATGGGTGTTATTTTTCACTATTTAATTATTATTGTCATAGAAACGTTATACTGAAGTCATGTACAGAAATCTCAGATCTATGACGTTTAGAATGATGTAATTATGCTGAATTAATTTTATGTTACGGAAAAAATGTCAATTCTGGGTAGCAGGTAGCAACTTTATTATACAAATTACTCTGAGACTTACTTGTTCATCTTCCAAAATGTAGCCCACTCTAATCTCCCTGTACTTCCCCCGTAATGAGTATCCCTGCAATCTTTCCGGAAAAGTACGTTGATAATGTTACATCTGTAGCCTCTGCTGTAAAGGTTATGGTCCTAGAGCCATGCCTTCTCATTTGACGAGACATCTCTTCAATTAGCTACAGTCCCTCAACATGTGAACGTTCAACCTTAAGCTGCTAATGGGATAGAAACCAAAAACCACATCTAGAGATTGCAGATCACTTTATGAAAGACAATGCAATTACAATCTTTGTCATAAAAGCTTAGCATCTGGGTGTTCATGAAGAATCAACTTGAAATCGAGCTTTAGGGAAATATTCTTTACAAACTACATGTATACAGTATACAACTTTATATAGAACTGTATACAGTTCACTAAAGCACACACATTCCTTGTTTGAGACATGTGCAATCAATTTATGAATGACAATGCAGTTACCACTTTGAGGTGTTCCGCGAAGAATGTCATGGTACATGTTCACTAAGATTCACTCAAAGAATATAGTAATTGATAAGGGACGATCGAACAATGTCGCACAAGCTCAACAAATGAACATAGTTTGTTTAGGACACCCCCCCCCCCTCCCACCCACCAACCAAAACGAACGTTCACACAGGTGCGACATCAAATGTTTATTTATGAATGTAAACTGACGAAAACTGCAGCGGTCACACCACTACGGTCGATATAATGTAGAACCTGATTGTAAACACATTAAAATACTACCAGAAACCCAGCACCATGTCTCATATTAGAATTATTTTTTTTATCATCATCTCACTGTTAGTAAGTACTGAAGCTGCGCTAAAAGCGTGAAAGTTTTCGAAATTTGGTTAGAAGTGCGAAAATGAAGTTCAGCAATCACATTCACGCCAGACCCCCCCCCCCCCCCCCACACATATATTTAATAAAACTACCATCAACTGTCAAGTATTTCACGGGAAGGTGTAAATTTTGGAGACTTTTTCCGTACGAGTCACGAAATACGGGCGTGAGGTCGAGCTACGCAGACGACAACTTGTGCACGAGCGTTTGAGGTCATGCGGGGTCATTGACCAATCAGCGACGTGATAGTGTGACGTGACATGAGAGGTCAAGGGTGAATTGTCAACTACCGCGACCGTGTTTCGTCCATATTTCACGACAGTCGTACAAAGTCTCCAAAATTTACACCTTCTCGTGGAATACTTGATAATTGATAGTAGGTTTTACAAATGTAGTAACTGTAAATGTGTTGGTTTCTAAAAAGCAGTATCATCGTCATGACTCATATTTCTTGAATTTAACGGAGAGAGAGATAGTTGGGAAAAAATAGTGCAGATGACGGTAGCTGCAATAATTGTAGCGTTTGATGTGATTTTGAGGGCTTTTTCGTCTGTTTTTGTGCCTTTTGTCGTTCCGACGTTTAACCCAAATCAAACGCTACAATTCCTCTAATGCAAATGCAAATAGACGGAAGCGATTCAGATCTGAATCGCAAAGTTGGGTGGACTTTTCTGCTAAATTACGCCTTACCTGGCAAAATATCGGACATTTCCCAACGCCAACATTAATTACGGAGCCTTCAAGACCAAAGAAGTGTTCAGAGGTAAATGTAGCAAGGCATGCAGCTGTTTGAAACGGGTAGTACGCTGACCCCTCGCTCACGTTTTCAATGTGGTCTCGTCTATTTGCATTTGTATTAGAGGAATTGTAGCGTTTGATTCGGGTTAAACGTCGGAACGAAAAAAGGCACAAAAACAGACGAAAAAGCCCTCAAAATAACATCAAATGCTACAAATATTGCAGCTAAGATGACGGATATTATTTTGCCGTTGCCAGGAAACTTACACACTCTTCCTATATACTATCGGTATACTATAGTAGTAGATAGGATAGTATACATATTCAATATTTATGCTCTCAAGTTACATTTAAAGACAGACACTGGCACGATAGACGTGTACATTATACTGTTTTATTCATATTTTCATAGATATCGAAATGATAAAACTCGTTCACACGACTCAAGAGCTTGGCGACTTGCCTTGTTATCATAACAGACTCATCAGCTTGGTTTCATCACAGTCTTACTTGTCTGTGGTTTCATGATATAAAAAGGGTTATTTTATCAAAAGCAGGAAACGTCACCTTGTCAAAATATTTCGTCTAGACTCGATTGACTTCTTCATTAGACTGAATGTTTTCGCCAGGTGAGGTCCTGATCGTATACACGCGTGTGACAGCTGCAACCCCGGGCCCCGCTCGAGCTCGGTTCATTGTAAGTTTCTCCTTTCGGATATCAATTGTCTCCCGCCACTTCCTGTGTAGATCTAGTCTCTTTATGCATTAGTTGGTACCCATCAATATATCTAAGGGGTGGACCATTTGACATCTGGGGGGGGGGGGCCTTGGAAGATTTCGGGAAAAAAAGAAGATGCCAAATGGATTTGCTTGAAAAAAAATCCAGATATGAGTGGGTAATGGAAGAAAAATGATGGACCACTGCTGCTATAAAAAAAAATGTCTTGGCAGGGAAATGATGCATAGGTTCGAGTATACTGTTCAACCTGCTCGTACCTCTCCAACCAGGACACTTGTCAAATCATGACAAACAGTTTCAAACACATGTCAGGGACCAGTCAGTTTCGTTAGCCTGTGGTACATATATATATATTTGTTCTTGTCTGTTTCTTTCATAAATGGTTTAAATATTACTTCATGTAAGGGTTCAAACATAACTATACATAAAATTATACATATAATACATGTATTAAATAAGCTACCACACTAGTTACAGAACATGCCATGTAAGTGTTTGGCTGTTTCACAATCAGTATCAGTATCAGAAACAAAACATTTTTTTTTTACTTGTGCCTTATTGAATCATAGACATGGGCTAGGTGTACGTCTATCCATATTGTATTTCAAGTAGAAAAATATCAATGACATCATTTAAATAGCTAACAACAACCCCCCCCCCCCCCCAAGAAAAAAAAATAGAGCCAATGGCGTTACAGCACAACTATATTTGGATGTTGCTGAGTGTGTAGGTTTGGTGCTAGGGATATTTGCATACATTTTTGGAATCTTTGTCAACTTGCTTACAACTAAGAAAGTTCCCATCAAATTTCAACCAAATCTGTTCAATAATTTTGGAATATAGATTTTGACCAAAATACACATTTTAGCCTTGATTTGCATATCACTATGATAGGATCATCCTGTCATGAACAATTCTTAACCTAAACACCCATATGAATGTTCCAACCAAAGTTCAGCCCAATCTGCTCAATAGTTTTGGAATTATAATTTATTCATTTTTTTTACCAAAAAGACACATTTTAGAACTAATTTAAATATCACTGATGAGATCATCATATCATGAACACTTCTTAATAAAAGCACCTTGAAGAGTGTTCCCACCAAATTTCAGACCAACCTATCCGGTAGGATTTTAGTTTAAGTGTTTTGATGAAAAATCAATTTTTTAAACCAAATCACACACCAGTGGTAAGATTATTTTGATTTGAACAATTTCTCAACTAGACACCAAAGATAGTATACCCACCAAATATCATGACAATCAGTCCAGCAGTTTTTGACTTTAAGTTGTTTACACACACACACACACACACACACACACACACATCCATACACACAGACAGACAGACAGACAGACAGACAGACACACACTCACTTTGCCATGCCTATAGCACTATTGAACCTTGTCAGTTCAGTTGTACTAAAAAAACCAACAATTATTGCTATTTCCCATCCACTTTATCGCTTACATTTAGTCAAATTTAAATCATTTCAATTCGACATTGTGTATAGAAGATGGAAAAAATGTTAATACATGAAACCTTGTTCTGTACTACTTTTCCCCTTGGCAGTAACTCGTGTACATCAGCGTGATGTACAGATAGCAGCTGTGTTCTATCCTTAAAAGCCGGCTAATTGATAGCATGTCCTTAAAAAGCGTATTTGTTAGATCTTGTGTTTTCAGGTATTTAGCATTTCCAAAGTTAATTAAGTTGAGTGGCCTACAAAAAGTTCTGCTATTCAACTTCATTGTTACTGGGCATCAAAATTAAAGATGGCGCCATTTACTGCCTAGGGTAGAGAGTAATAACTGTAGTATTGGCACACGTTTCTTTTTAAGCCTTAAAAGCCCCTTATTCAATCCCGAGTTCCTACTTTGGTGTTCTCTTATAAACAGAGCCATAAGAATTAGATATAGTAATTATTTTAGATATGTTATTATTTATATACGTTTTTCTAAAACTCTGCTGGACAAAATTCTTACCCAAATTTTAACCTTAATCCTAATTCGACTACATTTCATATTTGCCAAATATGATCCTTAATCTTCTGAGGGAGAAACACACATGTAAACACAAGTAGTAGGGAATATAAGTATTTAGATTATTCTATTATTCAGATTTACAAGGAGAGAGCAATTTTGCAGAGTATCTTTCATGACAAAGTTGCACGCACGACTAGTAAAATGGATTTCCCACTCAAGTTACAATGGTACTTAAGAATTGGTCTGCTAATGAAGGCTAATGGCTTTTTTTGCAAGAAAGGAGAAAAGTACCTTACTGTACCTTCACTGAAACAATTAAAATATCTACACAGATGTGTAATGCGTCCATGAGAATTTGTACAAGATACCTTAAAAAGAAATACAGTTAACTGGACTGGGGTATCCCCAACTGTTGATTTGTCTGCCTTCTGTGTTTTAAATATGTAACCAAGGATACTATGGCAAGAAAATCTACAGGGAATAGAAGTAAATGCCATAACTTTACCTTTTTCAATGTAAAATGTTTACGGTCGGCAGCTTAAACTAGGGTTGGTCAAGTTATCGGAAACATACTTTTTTTGCCTTAACAAGTTAAAGTACGTAATCTCCTCCTAATAAACAGGTGCGCTAAAGTGTTGTGGTAGTTTGAATACGTAACATGTTACAAAACGACAGTTGTGTGGGCATAACTGGGCTAAAAGTGCCAATTATATTCACTCATGACTCAACCTAGCCATGGGCTAATACTAATAGATAGTACAAATCCCCTAGAGTATTACTTCCCATGTATGTACTTTGAGGTCATGCAGTGATGTATTGTAAAGATAGTGCTAATCGTAGTGTAACCAAACTGAGTTATTTATCAAAATTCAAGTGAACTATGAAGCAACAGTAAAACCTATGCTATGACAAAAAAATAAAATCACATTTTCATTCCTGAATTGCATAACATTGATCACATCAACTGACTGTGCCTGGCAAATTTAGAAATGTCTCCATGCAACTGTAAACCAATCTATTCATGACCCAATAACATCTGAGTTTGAGTTTAGCTAGAATATCACATTTAAAACCCTATTACCGGTAGGCTTACAGGGCAGGGTTTCTATTTCAGGTTCTCGCATTAGTAATACAAAGAGTGTCAAAAGTCATCTGATTAGGGTTGCTGTGATGTCATCAGCAGGGACTCTCACATACACCCTTGCAGGAAAATGTCTGAAATCTATCACATGCAGTGAAGCTTCTTTACAAGATTTAAAGATTAGTAATCAAAGTTATGATGGTGTTATTTTATCATCGACAAACCTTCAGTTGAAAGCATAGCCCCCCCCAAAAAAAACAAACAAAAAACAACAACAAAAAACAAAAAAACAACAACAAAACAAAACAAAACAAAACAAAAAAAACCTTGTGTGTTGTATTGTGCAAGATGATAAGCATTTTGCAATTTTAACATGAAAATACTTCATCAGAATTTCAGACACAAAACAAAGTGGCATGCATATGTCTCACATAGTATGTTACCTTTGTGCTAGGTTTGGCTGAAATCGGTTGGTGCATGCCAGAGATATGAGGGTAAACACACAATTAACAAATATGGCTGCCATTTGGCCACATTTGATTTGGTCACAAAAGAAAATGACGTGCATATGTCTCACATAGCATGTTACCTTTGGGCCAGGTTTGGTTGAAATCGGTTGGTGCATGCCACAGATATGCAGGTGAATGACAGATGGACAGATGGACGAACAGAGCCCTACGTATAAGCCCCCTTCAGGTGGTGCCCATTGGGGGCTAAAAATCATACTTTAGTTCATAACGGTGATCACTAAGCTTTTAAGTGTACTAAAGGTAGAAGTATGCCTGACTTGAGTTTTCCTTTAAGCTGTCCATTAATTATTCCAGACAACATAGTCAATATCCATGAAGACAACATACATGGATACTGTTTTTTATTACAGATTCAATTACACCTTGTCAAACGTTGATTGAAATTGTACAACAGAATGAAGAATTACCAGAATGCTGTTTTTTATTACAGATTCAATTACACCTTGTCAAACGTTGATTGAAATTGCCAATACCATTAAATGTAGAATTATAATGTGTCTCAGAAATAAACTTTTGTCCCTACCTTGTTCAAGAAAACTTCACCCTATTCTCAGTTTAGAGTCACTAAAAAGAATCTGGGCTATTTGAACAAATTTTTTAAATAGAGGTCAAAATGATAGTCATTTTAGAATCCAATATGACCTTTGAACTCTGTGGGAAGATAAATGGTTGTTGATTTTCCTGAAAACAAGGTATGAACCCCAACATTTCTTTTATATTTCTAAGAATCAGGAACAAGCTTTCATACGGTAAAGTTTGGAGTCAATCTGAGGCGCATTCTGCCAGACACAAACTTGGATAACTTCACCCTATGTATGTGAACCAATACATACAATTTTAGATACATGTGCAACAGATAGGATACAACATATCTAAGAGATGTTAAAAGAAAGTGTACAAAGGAATTGAAAGATAGACACCTCATGTCACTTTTAATAAAATATTGAAATAGCACCGAGTCATCAGGAGAATTTTAATTTCTGTAGAAAACATACAATATGACAAAGCTGAAATAGTGCCAAAAAAAAAAATTATAATGCCTAAGAAGATATAGACATAAAAATAGAAACGGAAAACAAAACCATGCTGCTCCTGTTGAGATTGGGGTGATCAATCATAATCTTTATACAACTTCAGACAATGGACGAACAGAATCTGTTACAAACAGGAAAAAGTGAACAACTAGCAACATTTAACTTTAAGTCATTGCATAGACAGCCATATCAAGTGTC
This sequence comes from Glandiceps talaboti, assembly GCF_964340395.1. NCBI lineage: Eukaryota > Metazoa > Hemichordata > Enteropneusta > Spengelidae > Glandiceps > Glandiceps talaboti. The sequence continues at coordinate 8,740,066 of NC_135570.1, forward strand.
AACATATCAAATGTTAACATGGATCTCCAACATATCAAATGTCAACTTGGATCTTCTACAATTTTCCTAATTACTTTCCAACAAAAAACTTGTAATACTGGTTAGCTTGAATTGTCATGGCAATATTTGATGAAAATAATGATGTTTTTCCTCTTTGATCTTTAGGTAATCAACAACCTACTACTTGCTAATAAAGGTAACTTACATATACACTACTATGGTCATATCTAATTTCAACGTTGATAAATTGGAAATACATTTCTGTTATATGTTCTAGCGCAATTTGTTTTCAAGGACTTTCATGAATACAACATTTCAAAAGAATAGTATGGTTCAGGTAATGCATTGCGTGACCTGTACTGGCCTTCAATTTTACAGAGAAAACTCAGAAAACCCATTTTAGATATCTTGTGCAGAGCAATTGGCACAGGTCAACAAGTAAAAGAGGCTTCTTATATTATAACATATGTTTCTACCTTGTATACTTAAACTTAAATCTTTATCCCTACTTGCAGTTCTTCTAGGAGATTACAGCTCATTTCACAAACTAAAGAATGAAATGTTTACATAGATGTTGATAAATTACTAGTATTGTTTCAAAGTTAGTCTCCAAGTGTACTTCACTTGTGGAAGTGTACAGTAATTACTTGAAGATTTATACTGGATACTGATAAGTAGACTATGCATTTGCCTGAATGAATAGACAACTTTATAGTAGGAGTTTTCTGGTTTTCCTTGACTAAATCTGGCCTTCTTTCAGAGAGATAAATGCTCTTTAATTTTGTGTTTGAATGAGTCCATATAAATACCTGCAAATTATAACTATGAAAGAATGCATGAGCTCAAAGTAGAATTACTTACTATCATAGCATAGCATAGCAGCCACCGGAAGCAGCCATATCATTCAAAAACACACTGGCCTAGTATTTCCAGACAAGGTAACTACTAAGTGTGTGCACCCTGGTGTTTACTGCTGATATTATCTCTAAGTTTTAGTGTAACTTCAACTATATCTGTCACTGTTGTAGCAAATGTACAGACAAAGTTGGAAATTCTAGTAATGTAACAACATCTATGTAAACATTTTTGTTGTTTATTTTGTCAAATCAGCTGTAACCCACAACAAGTTTACATAGATGTTGATACATTACTATTGTATTGTTTCAAAGTCTCTCCATGTTTACTTCAACACTGACAGACATGCTGAAGTTACACTAGAAGTAAAATACTATCTGCAATAATCACTAGGGTGACATATGTAGTAGCTGCCATGTCTGACAAAAATACTCAAATGTTACAACTATATTGAATGGTATGGCTGCTACAATAGCAAGTAAATTTGCATGTGTGCAATCTGGTAGATTCATTTTAACTTGCAGGTATTTACAATGGCATGCTCAAACACAAAATAGATGTATTGTATTTCTGAATATCAACCTAGTCAAGGAACGGCAAAAAACTCATCTATTCTTTCAGTCAAATGCATAGTTTAGTTCCTGACGACCATATTCCGATTTTACACTATGTTCATCTTCATTCATTATGTGTAGTCAATCTCGTTATTCTGTGCTCCCCCTATAGCATTCATATAAACGTTATGATGTCGAATCCCCACGTGATTTTAGTTTAAAGACTGGAGATGGAGTTCGGTTGGACATTTGCATATCATATCAGTCCTAGAAAGGTCAACAATGTTTGACCTTTGATTTCCCACTATCCTACTTGACAATGCTTTATGACGACAGCCTGCCAATTTGTGATGTATTACGCTTCACCCAGCATGGGGCTTAACCACATTTAATGCCTAGAGTAACAAGATTGACTAGACCTAATGAATGACGACAACATAGGGCAAAATCGGAATAAGGTTGTCAGGAACTAGACTATCAAATGCTTGGATGATCATAGTTAGTTCATCAGTGTCCCATTGAGATATGTTATAAAACCTGCATCTAATTTCCTGTACACTTCAACAAGTGAAGTCAACTCAGAGACAAACTTAGAAACCTGATAATAGCCTTTGATAATCATCTGCATTTGGCTTCGCTCTCTGTACATGCATCATTGATCAAATCCTTCAAGCTTCCTTACCAATACGTGATGTAACTTCACCATGACTGCCAAATAAAATACTTCCTATTTCCAGGACTCGCTTTTGAATATAGTCAGCTTCTGCCTTGATGGCAAACCGGACACTAACAAGTTTTGAATTTTGTGATCTGTTTACAAACGGCAATGTACATAACAACAGTTAAGGAAGTAGTCAAAAAATTCCAGCGACTGACCTTATATTGACAAAGTGTGCTAGTCCTTAATATGCAAATTATTGCCCAGGTAAAGCTCAAGCTTTCTTCATAGAAATACAGCAGTATGTAATCAGGGTATATGAAACTAGTAATTTGTCAACATCTAGTATGTTAATATTTCCATTAGCTAATCTCTTCATAATGAACTGTAACAATAGATATGAATGTTTCTACCTTGTATGATAAAACTCAACTCTATCCCTGTTTAATATACAGCTGACTAGTAAGTCAATTGCTTAGGAACTTCCCATGGAAATTCGGGTCTTCCAAAGTGCCCATAACAACTGGTGCTCTTGAAAATTGGTTTCTGCAGATCCAGGTCCCTGCAAAAAAAAAAGGAGGATTACTTGCAATGAACAAATATTCCATTCCATTGCCTTGGATCAAATAACTGACTCTGCATGACTGCATTGAAAAACTGCCTTGTTTTCGAAAGGAAATTGGACCAAAGATATGCTGGCTGTTCAAGTCTAATTTGATTTAAATAAAATAATCACACAACCCTTGTTTGCTTTGTCTGTCTCTAGGATACCAAATTAATGCTTAGCAAGAGGCTATGAATCTTAGTTACGCTATGTAAGTACGTACGTACGTACGTACGTACGTACGTACGTACATACGTACATACATACATACATACACACACACACACACACCCACCCATCCATCCATCCATCCATCCATCCATACATACATACACACACACACACACAGACAGACATACATACATACATACATACATACACACACACACACACACACACACATACATACATACATACATACATACATACATACATACATACATATGGGCATACAGACTTTTGACCTTTACAATGTCTGTATTTCATATAAGATTATCACACCTAATTACTCACTGAATCGAGTGGGAAATCAAATTTCTGGCAATGAACAAGTGAAGGTCACATTCTCATTTTCAATTAGTATGTAATTAACCTTCATGCAACAGATATATTTCCCTGGAGATGGCAATGAACAGAACGATACAGAAGTGTAGAATGTCGTATTCTCACCAACCAGTTCTAGAACATTGAAAATGTGATAATCTCAAAAATAAAGTGTTTGACAGTATTTCATTTCATAGTGACTTCAGAGCTTGATGTGCTGCATTCATTTTATATTTGTCCTATTTGTGATTGTATTTGGTATATCACGTGTCAATAATAAACAATTCTATTCTCCACAGCTCTGATGTTATTAACAACTTACATGACACTTTCAGAGCGGTTTTGTATCAACAACTCTACTGTTATTAACAATCTATGACAACATTTTCAGTGCGACTTCATACCCAGTGTGACTTTGTACCCAGTGTGACTTTGTACCAAGTGTGACTTCATACCCAGTGTGACTTCATACCCAGTGTGACTTTGTACCCAGTGTGACTTCATACCCAGTGTGACTTCATACCCAGTGTGACTTTGTACCCAGTGTGACTTTGTACCCAGTGTGACTTTGTACTATCAACTCTACTGTTATTAACAATCTACAATGACATTTCCTGTGTGACTTCATACCCAGTGTGACTTCATACCCAGTGTGACTTTGTACCCAGTATGACTTCATACCCAGTGTAACTTTGTACCATCAACTCTACTTTTATTAACAATCTACAATGACATATCCTGTGTGACTTCATACCCAGTGTGACTTTGTACCCAGTGTGACTTTGTACCCAGTGTGACTTCATACCCAGTGTGACTTTGTACCCAGTATGACTTCATACCCAGTGTAACTTTGTACCATCCACTCTACTGTTATTAACAATCTACAATGACATTTCCTGTGTGACTTCATACCCAGTGTGACTTTGTACCCAGTGACTTTGTACCATCATACCCAGTGTGACTTTGTACCCAGTGTGACTTTTTACCATCAACTCTACTGTTATTAACAATCTACAACATTTCCTGTGCACTTCATACCCAGTGTGACTTTGTACCCAGTGTGATTTCATACCCAGTGTGACTTTGTACAATCATACCCAGTGTGACTTTGTACCCAGTGTGACTTTGTACTATCAACTCTGCTGTTATTAACAATCTACAATGACATTTCCTGTGTGACTTCATACCCAGTGTGACTTTGTACCCAGTGTGACTTTGTACCCAGTGTGACTTCATACCCAGTGTGACTTCATACCCAGTGTGACTTTGTACCCAGTGTGACTTCATACCCAGTGTGACTTTGTACCCAGTGTGACTGTACCCAGTGTGACTTCATACCCAGTGTGACTTTGTACCCAGTGTGACTTCATACCCAGTGTGACTTTGTACCCAGTGTGACTTTGTACCCAGTGTGACTTCATACCCAGTGTGACTTCATACCCAGTGTGACTTTGTACCCAGTGTGACTTTGTACCCAGTGTGACTTCATACCCAGTGTGACTTCATACCCAGTGTGACTTCATACCCAGTGTGACTTTGTACCCAGTGTGACTTTGTACCCAGTGTGACTTCATACCCAGTGTGACTTTGTACCCAGTGTGACTTTGTACCCAGTGTGACTTCATACCCAGTGTGACTTCATACCCAGTGTGACTTTGTACCCAGTGTGACTTTGTACTATCAACTCTACTGTTATTAACAATCTACAATGACATTTCCTGTGCGACTTCATACCCAGTGTGACTTTGTACCCAGTGTGACTTTGTACCCAGTGTGACTTAAATGTACCATCAACACTGCAGATATTAACAACTTACAATGACACAGAGCGACTTTGTACCCAGTGTGACTTTGTACCATCAACTCTGCTATTATTAACAACTAAGATGATACATTCACATCGATTTCGTACCAAAGCCATGTTCGTGACTTGGATACGGTGTTCATTATTTCTGTTACTCCTGTCTTCTAGCTACGAATCAATGTTACACCTTTAGGCCATTGAATTATAGTAAACCTTGGTAAACACCTACACTTCTTAAGCATCCTTCCTTCAATTTCTAGCTGAATAGTCATTGCCATCTCAGAGATTTTATATACAAAATAACATATCACTATAATCCTACAGCTTTGTAATCCTCACTAGATATAATGTATTTGTACTTTCATGACTTTGACCTTGGCCAGTAGGTGTAACCCATTTCACTTTTTCAAACAACTAAATAAGCTTTGAATATTGATAACTATAGTGAAAAGGGATCACTCTCGCATACACTATTAAGAAGACATTTTTGTATACAATATTAACTTCCTTTAGGGTGTTGGAAATGTATTCAATAATTTTTTTGATATCAAAGAATAAGTATACAATTACAGAATTTCATTTCAAATCTTCATTCATGTCCACGGCCTTCAGTAGTTGATTTATGGACAAGTATAAACTGCAATGTCATATTCTGGCTAGGGCAACATTTGTACTAACTTGTATGTGTCTCGTGATCTGACCTACCATACATTTCTTTCAATCAACCAAATAATTAAAAAATCATGATCAGAAAAACCATAACTAAAGATCACAGATGGTGACACCACAAGTGTCTATAAAAGGCAAATATATAGTTTAAAGTTACACTAGCTGTAACTTGAATATTTCTTTGATTTTTTTTTGATTTTTTTTTAGATATAATAATTTATTCATAATATAGTGAACCGTATTGAATCAACAGTGCTCATTGAGGGTTAAAAATGTATTTTCATAAGGTCTAAAAAAATGTGTTTCCATTTACCCGACCCCACCTAGCTTTTCACTGCCGATCCTAAACTTTTTTTTACGTATTCGAGAAAAAAAAAAAAAAAATTGTGAAGTCTCACGAGAAATAGTGGATGTGGAAATTGCCATCAACTTAAAAAGACAATATAAAACTATTCTTCCAATCTGTAATGGCTGTACATCTGATAGGAAGAAATAAATAACACAGAGACCATTTGGAAAACAATGGAAGACCTGAAGTACACACTCGCGCAGAAAAAAAAAAATCTACCCCACCTATTCTAAAATTGAGCGTAACCGGAACAACACAATTTTTTTTATTTGACCTAAGAGGGCACACTGACAGTGGTAGTCATCTACAATATCACATCATAGACAGTCAGTGATTAATCTCATTCAACATCATCACCACAAGTCAATATGATTTCCATTTAACTAATTTAACATGTAACCTCTTTAAATGGGGACAGGCCACTGATTAGCTCTGTTTTTTGCTATTTGCCACTCCCCAGTGACACAGATTTCAAAACTTAACTTGTGTCTTTTCTTCCATTTTCTATTTTTTTTTTTGTGATGTATGAAATTCTTTCTTTTATAGTGATGTAAGTATATACCTTTGTGTGTGACGAATAACTAAAAATAAATCATTATATCATATTTGAATACTTGTAAGAATGGCTAGATTTAACATGTTTTAGTCATTGGCATTAGGATGTGTTCGTACACACACAAGAAATACATGGAATTGTTTACTAACAAACTATGTCCATTTAAAGGAGTGTCCTGTGAATAATATCTGACACAGAAGATTCCATATCAAAACATGATATTGGTGATACCCGTCATGAGAGAAATGAAATGTTTCTGATTTAAAGGGGAAAGTCACTCCAGGAAATGGTATTTTCATAATTTTTGTTTGGGTTCTGGTGAATCATATCATGATTTCTCAACACATAAATTTTGTCGAACTGCCAAGAAACACAAATTGAAACTCTTTTTACACCTCCACTTCTGTGACTTGATGTGTGTACATGTATTAGATGAGCAATAAATATTCAGCACTATGTATCTATAAAAGGTAATAAACACTTAGCAGTCATGAATATTCATTGTTCATCTAATAAACATGCATATCTTAGTCTATATTGTTTCGCATTGATTTTTCAAGTAGGAAGTCATCATAAAATTGTTTTATAAATTAAAAATCCAAAATAAATATCCAATCCTCATCCATAAGGCCACTTTAAGAAAAGGACAATTTACGAAATTTGAACAAAGTGGTAAAAGATCTGCTTTGACAACTTTACAAATCAAGCGTATGAAATTAACTTGTCCTCACATGAATTGATTCCAAATCAATTTGAACTGTTCAATCGAATCAAAAATGGTCTCTGTCCCCACAAGAAAACTGAGCAATGGATTTGATTTGATTTAGTGTCATGTCCCTACACATCAGATCTGATTTACTTCTGATGTAAGATGCAAAGCACTTGAAGCCATTGCTAGGACAACATTCCATTCAACATGGAGCGCTTAGCTGGAAATAGCTTCATTTTAAAAACAATTACCTAACAGAGCTCAATAGTGAGTGATCACTTAAAGATGAGAATGTGATCGACACTGGATTAGGTAAGGGCAATTTCAACTTTGTATACATGAGTGATCATTCTGTCAACAGTTAATTGTGACTTCACTTAACTCAATAAATGGATTAAACACCATGATCAATTTGGGTTATAAATGCCAGAATGTCGGCCTTTATGTTCACAAAATTAAATAAAAGCGGAGGAAAATATTTAAATTTTGTGACGTAGTTAAATTAAAGACTGGAAATTTGGCAGCATAAATTGAAATCAAGGTCAGAATAATATCCCAGAGCACAGCCACGGCCTGTGCTTAGTTTTCCTGCTATTGTACATTCAATGTTAGACCAGATGTAAACTGAATGCCTTCCGTAAGGGCAAACCTTTACATTGTTGTTCCTTCATGGCTTGTTGAAAAGAAAAATTCTGCGCTACTAGACATGATATTGTATATCCATTAGTTTTTATATCAATAAATAAATCAAAGTGCCAAAACTCCGGTGGACACACTGTACATATCTGTTTCTGCACTTTCACTGGATTTCACCATTTTAGATACTGTAAAAACCTCAACTGACATCTCATCTTTCATGCCAGTAAAATCAATTTATTAATTGTTTGTAGAAATACTGATTTTATGGCAATTTGAAGAAGCATACTTGATCCCTGGAAATTTCGGCCCAGTTTTTCCCCTCATAGTTTCCTTACTAGAGACCGGAAAATTTACAAATTTTACCAAAAGATGAATTGTTAGGTGCTTTAAAGGACCATAATAAAAAAAAATGTTCGAAGTCTTTTCATCCCTAATATATAACCTTCCTTATGGAAGGTAAAAACGACTTACTCTTGAATTGACTCGCACCCCCCCCCCCCCCCCCCCCCAAAAAAAAAATTGAATTGATGTCTGAGGATTCAAGTATGTCACTTAAAATGTTAATTAATAAAAATAATGAGTAACAAATACCTTATGATGGCACCAGGTCGAAGGTCAAAGTTCTCCTTGACAATTTTCAACAGCTCTGCTTGAGACCGACTTGTGGTTCCAAAATGGAAAACAGTAACAGACAGGGGCTCCACTAAACCAATGCCATAGGCAACCTAATTAAAAGTTAAAAAGCAATTATCAGTCAATTAAGAATTGACTATATACATGTTTAATATGTAAACTTTTTATCAAAAATCAACAAACACGTAGACTGAGTAGTACACCCCTGATGATGCTGATGAAATTAGTGGCAATTTGGGATTTGCTTCCAAGAAATACATTTCATGAACCCAGAGCCCATGAACATTCATTCTCGCAGTACGTATAAAACATTGACAATGTCTGCTTTAACATACTTTATGTGAATGTGAATTATTTTGACAAAATTGCTCAATAAGTAAACTGTGAATCTCCATCACATGAAAATTACAACCTGAAAAAAATCTCATTTGGTGAAATTGAAATTTTGAGAAATATATTTTCATATTTGAAAGAAAATTAGAGAGTGAATGAGAACTTGATGTAATTCATGGGTATTTAAATGATGTAAGGCCATATGGGAAACTTCCCGAAAGGCATAATAATAAACTTTATTAAACTTTAAATAAATTCGGAAATGCACAGAGAGGATACAAAATTGACATGTTATGTAGCTACAAACATTACATGGAATGTCTGTACAGTGTGTAAATTTTGCAACAGGTAAAACATCGTGTTGAAAGTGCCCTCAACGATCAAGGTAAGTAATGCCTTTGTATTAGTATGTGCACTAAGCATTATAGGAAGAAGTACTGTAGCAATGGGCAGTGCCCTCAATGGTCAAAGCTGTGTCTGAGACTTCTATCATTCTGAAGCATAGGGCATGTATACTCCTGTTTTGTATGTACCTTTTTTTGTTTGCAAATTCAAAACACTGAGAAGTCTGATTTTAAAAAAAATTACCGACTGAATATAAAATTTTTCAAAGGATGTCATTTGTTTATGAATGTATCCTAACATGAGCCTAATTACTCAACTTATCAGTTACTGCCCTTACACTGACACCATCGTCAATCTTTGTGATATTTCAAAACATTTGTACCTGAACAAGACATCGACGACAAAGTCCTGCTTTAACTAGTGACTTGGCAACCCAGCGTGCTGCATATGCTGCTGAACGGTCCACTTTACTACAATCTTTCCCAGAAAATGCACCTCCTCCGTGAGCTCCCCAGCCACCATACGTGTCTACGATAATCTTACGTCCTGTCAGACCAGCATCACACTGTAGGAAAACATATATCAATTTAAGTTTACTTACCATACATGTTTTTTCAAATCATATTCATACTCAGTAATAATCAGTTTTTGCATCAAAACCAAAGTTTCTAATTTCTTATGAGTAACATTTTGCCAGTTCAGGTTGACAGGCTTCATCAAACTGTCTGTTTGTTGGCTTTACGGTAGCCCTTAGTCATGGTACAAGGAGTATATTACAAAAGTATACTTCATGTACTTCATGTGTCGTGAAATACTTTGAAATAATTTTAGCTTTCCTGAGAAAACCAATTGTTATTGTTTGATATCACTTGAAATAATTTTAGCTTTCCTGACACAACTAATCGTTGTTATGCAAATCACACAAATAAATTATGCAAATGAGTCTCCATGCTATCAGAACAATGAAGAACATCAATAAGGATCATATACAATTATTCATTTGTTCAGGACCACCTTTTGCTATAGCTCTGCTAGACAATTGTGTTTCACTCTTAAATGTTAATCTTTATCCAAACTGAACTTTTTATGAAAATTTCTCCACTTGCACATGAAATTAATTATCTGGTAATTAATCCTACAGGAGGAGGACAAGCCTGGTGACTCTTAACAGGTATTATAATTTTTAATTTTCCCCTTTTGAAAAAAAAAATATAGCCGTGAAATATAAAGTCAAATGCGGTAATGCACACTTTGAATATCCAGCTGGCATACCATAGAGCTAGCAGGGGAATACAGCAATGCCAGTGTTTTTGTTAAGGTTGGGGAACCCGAGTAACAGAAAAGGGCAAATGGTTACAAGTGGTATAGTTTCCCATAGCATCTGTCGTAATTTTGTTTGGGAACCTTGGTAAACTGACATGGCAACCCTGATAGTTTGTACCTACTTACCATTATTAGCAAAAAAAACACATCTACGTCATTAATATTAATGTATTGTTGACAGCCTGTAAAATGCTGGAATTAATTTCAATGGAAAAACTGTTTGGTAAAAAGAGCAAATTTACATAAATTTCCTGTGAAACTGTATGTAACTGCATTCCAATGTATAATATTCACTTACTCCTGGACCACCAAATGTGAAAGCACTGGATGGATTCAAATGATAAATTGTCTGGTCATCTAAATATTTAGCAGGTATGACTTCTTTAATTATCTTCTCTACGAGATCGTGCCTCAATTTCTCTAAGGCCACGTCTTCATCATGTTGGGTTGATAGCAGTACGGTATGTACACGTATTGGTACACAGGCTCCTTTGTCTGTTTTGTACTCAATTGTTACCTATTAGTGAAAGAAAAGAGATACAAACAATTAGTACACATGTCTTACATCTTGCAAGGGGTGATATCAATAGTTCAATGTAGGATAAAAACAATAAATTCTTTTACTTTGAGGGTATAGGGGTGTGGGGTTTGAGCAATTTTAGTTTTCATCCTATGAAATCTATTTTACTTTTAATAGATATTTTGTACCCTAAATACAAAAATTTCTTTGAAAAAATGTCTAATTGAGAAATGGGAGAGTGCCTGCTATAGTAAATACATGGTACTAATATAAAAGTAAAGTGTCAACAAAAGAACTATTTTTCACTCACTGCATTCTGGCGCTGCATCCACAGCACTACATACTACTACATACTGATTTTGTATTCACAGCACTACATACTACTACATACTGACTTTGTATTCACAGCACTACATACTACTACATACTGGATTTGCATTCACAGGCTCAGCACTACATGATACTACTACATACTGGCTTTGCAACCACAGCACTACATACTACTACATACTGGCGCTGCATTCATAGCACTACATACAACTACATACTGATTTGAAATTGATTGTGCTGTCTCAAACAATGTTCAATTTATGTTATCAAATTGTGTACATTATCAGTGTCTTTGCTAAGGTTGTGGAACCCTAATAACAGAAAGGAGAGTCTGGTAATTTTGTTTGGAAACCCAGGTAAACTGACATGGGAACCACAGTAAATTTTACCTACTTACCGCCCTTAACAAAAACACTGCATTATAACAAGTTTGAGTTCTTCCAATAGGGCGGCAAGTGATGGTTATGTATACTTCAATGAGTAGAATATTATAAGCATATATTCATATTCTGCAGTTACCTCCCAAATGATTAAAAACCCACCTTGCATCCCTTTCCATATTGGCAAGCAGACCTTTTTTTTAAAGCAAAAAACTATTTTGCTCACCTGACATTTACCATCTGGGCGAAGATATGGCATGGTCCCATCAGCAGCACTATCAGCTAACTTTCTATTCAGTGCATGTGCCAATACCACAGTTAAAGGCATACATTCTTCAGTTTCATCTGTTGCATAGCCAAACATAAAACCTTGGTCTCCTGCACCAAACTCTTCAAGGACACGGTTTTCATGAACGGCCTGAGATATCTCAGCAGCCTGTTGTTGTATGGTTAACATCACATTACAGGTCTTGTAATCGAATCCTGGGAGATATCGATGCAGAATAAAGATGGTGAACAAATAAAAAAGAAATAGTCGGCCAAATGAATCTAATAAATTCAGGAAAGATTTTACATATCTACATATTTACATATTATATCTTATATAGGGCAACACCTCTTTTGGTCTTACTTTGCTAAGAACCTGATTGATTGATTGATTGATTGATTGATTGATTGATTGATTGATTGATTGATTGATTGATTGATTGATTGATTGATTGATTGATTGATTAAAAGGGAACACCACTCCAGGAAATAGAGACATATTCATAAACTCTGGGTTCTGGCGTCACTTCATGATTTTTACATCACCTACAATTAAACAATTTATATGGTATCTTTGCTATGGGCTATTGCATCATGGGAGGTAACCGAAATGCATTATTCAATGGTTGAACACTGAATATTCATGAGTACAAAATGCTAGGCACTTCAGCTGCTTATAAATGCACAAGATCAAATTGATGTTTCTCTGAAATCACAAATAATTACAGGTGATGTAAAATCATGATTTGAAATGACTCTCCAAAACCCATAGTTTATAAAAATGTCTCTTATAAATTTGTTATTATGTTTCTGTTTAGCTTGTGTTTATACTTCATTTAAAATGTGTTTATAGACAGTCATTTGGGTTACATCGTAACAGTATAAAGTCAATTCCATTCGATGGTGGCATTGTCAGACAGAGGGAATCCTTCTGTGTTGCACTTGAAAATGAAAATGTTTGAATTAAAACTGCAACTTTTTTGTCAATCAATCAGTGACAATTAATGAAAGCGCATCACTTTCTTGTACAACATAAGAGTATAGCGGCACTATAAAGTTAGAAGGCTTTCGACAAAAGATACTACATATATTAGATTTATGACACTAAGTCGGTATTGAAATTAAATTTCTCCATGTTGTTATGATATAAAGCAGTCAACTTCGCTTCATATCCCCACACATGTACATCCTTAATATTGCTTATCAACCCTTGCTTCTATAGCCATTACATCATATTCTAGGTATATCAGAAAGACAAAAGATTGTACAGTTTGGCCACTAGGAGTGCTCTTCTGAAGCAGCTTTTGGCACTAGTCACTGTTCCTAAGTATGCAATACATATCTAAGGACAGTTGTAGTTATTTCTATGTTTCCATGTTTCTCAAGAATCTATATTTCTTTCAATTTTCAACTACAGAGGGCGCACCCTGGTGGTGAATCACAGCCATGAGATATGGCTGAAACTGCGATACACCTTTCACATGTACGGCAATGTTTTTGTTCCAAAAGGTATCTTAATTATAATTATTCTCAGTATCGTAATGGAACACAAAAGCATTCATAGTATCATATATTTCTTCTGTTTGGTGAAATAATTTTATATCTATTATCAATTATGTGCAAAATAGAGTAGGAGCTAATATACCTTTAGAGCTGTGATCGTATCCTATTTCTTTGATTGTATCTCTTACAATCTTCCCTATGTCAACATTTGCCTTGGATGAGATTTCTCCACCAACCAGTATCAAACCATTGCTGGCAAAACACTCTGAAATCAAAGTTACACAATGTCAGTTTATTCTAGAAATGGTAGCAGAAGGTACAATGAGTAAAACTGAAGTAAAGCACTTTCCCTATGTCCTACACTCGTGTATAGCATTCATATTACAAGTAAAGGACTTTGTCTATGTGCTACACTCGTTTATAGCATTCATATCAAGTGTTAAAGTATACTGTTTCAATTGGTTTATTTACAAGCCTAGCATGTGACCTTTCTAATCTGGTCAATTGGCAAATCACTATACTTCTAAACTTGATATGGATGCTATAAATGATTGTGGTACATACAAAAAATGTTTTACTTTGGTGTTATGGGTTGTACTTGATATGGATGCTATAAATGATCGTGGTACATACAGACAATGTTTTACTTTGGTGTTATTGGTTGTACTTGATATGGATGCTATAAATGATTGTGGTACATACAGACAATGTTTTACTTTGGTGTTATGGGTTGTACTTGATATGGATGCTATAAATGATTGTGGTACATACAGACAATGTTTTACTTTGGTGTTATGGGTTGTACTTGATATGGATGCTATAAATGATTGTGGTACATACAATGTTTTACTTTGGTGTTATGGGTTGTACTTGATATGGATGCTATAAATGATTGTGGTACATACAATGTTTTACTTTGGTGTTATGGGTTGTACTTGATATGGATGCTATAAATGATTGTGGTACATACAATGTTTTACTTTGGTGTTATGGGTTGTACTTGATATGGATGCTATAAATGATCGTGGTACATACAGACAATGTTTTACTTTGGTGTTATGGGTTATACTTGATATGGATGCTATAAATGATTGTGGTACATACAGACAATGTTTTACTTTGGTGTTATGGGTTGTACTTGATATGGATGCTATAAATGACTGTGGTAGTACATACAGACAATGTTTTACTTTGGTGTTATGGGTTGTACTTGATATGGATGCTATAAATGACTGTGGTAGTACATACAGACAATGTTTTACTTTGGTGTTATGGGTTGTACTTGATATGGATGCTATTAATGATTGTGGTACATACAGACAATGTTTTACTTTGGTGTTATGGGTTGTACTTGATATGGATGCTATAAATGACTGTGGTAGTACATACAGACAATGTTTTACTTTGGTGTTATGGGTTGTACTTGATATGGATGCTATAAATGATTGTGGTACATACAGACAATGTTTTACTTTGGTGTTATGGGTTATACTTGATATGGATGCTATAAATGATTGTGGTACATACAATGTTTTACTTTGGTGTTATGGGTTATACTTGATATGGATGCTATAAATGATTGTGGTACATACAATGTTTTACTTTGGTGTTATGGGTTGTACTTGATATGGATGCTATAAATGATTGTGGTACATACAGACAATGTTTTACTTTGGTGTTATGGGTGTACAGTTGTCCAGAACTACTGTAAGGATGATGTTCTAGTGAGTCACCACACAGGAAGGGATGGGGACACCAAATTTGACAAGTCACAAGAATTGTTGTGCATTAGTGTCAGGCAGTGTGCCCTCTAAGTCAATTTGACACACCACTTATGTCCACACACAATTTCTAGTGATGCACCAAAATTTGGTGTTCCCCTATCTCTTACTATGTCAGTGGTGAGTGCGTCATCTAAGCCAACTTGACACACCACTGAAACACACAATTTCTATCTCTTACTATGTGGTGACTCACAAGAAATGTCAGTTTTTATCATTTTGACCCACAACAACAAATTTGGCTATCATTAGATGGCACACTTGTGGTGGGTCAGATTTACTGAGGGGGTGCACAGATAAACATATTAAAATTCATGTTGCTACCTGCACAAATACAAATACATGGACTGTGACCTCACACACAGGGTTACCAATGGGTCAAATATGTAATGGACTTAGTGTGATTACTAGCATATGATTGGATAATCCAACTACTGACAAAGATTTGAACTTTGATATAGAGTTTTCATTAACAAATAAATAGTAAAAACACGTATTTTACTAAATTACAAGGTTTCAATACTTACCACAGGCAACCTTGGCATCAGGGTCCAATTTCAAAAAAGCATCAAGTACAGCGTCACTGACCTGATCACACATTTTATCTGTAAAAACATGATTAGAAATAACACAATTATCAAACCTTTCAAAATATCAGTAATCAAGTTTTTTTTCTTCAGAATTATGAAAAATGGATTAGGTATAGATTTAAACTTGGCTATTCTTCCATCACCTTGGATAATCCAGTTATCCAGTTATTCAAATCACCTTGGATAATCCAGTTATTTAATCCTCTTTCTCTCAAGGGGTTATTGTTTGTACACAAGTAATTACTAGTTGGGGGAATGAAGATTAAATACACAGCATGGACAACCAACCAACCAATTCAAGTGACTTGTAAGTCCAGTGTTTTTGCTAAAATTTACTTCTGTAGTCCTGGTTATGAGGAGGGAAGGGTTTGTGCGACATTATGCAATCATTCCTGAGCATAAAAAATGCAGTGCAGATAAAGTCAGTCTTGCTTTTGTTTCACATTAATTACACGATTGGGACAAGTCTCTTGGTTGAACCAACAAAAGAAGCAAGTCTGGCAAGGACACTTCAACTGACAAGATTACATCAATTAAGGTCAGCTGTGGAAGATACAGTTAAAATCTGACACCATTTTAATCTGCTTTGCCAATTCTATATCTTTCAATGAGATTAGATATGACAAAGATCCTTGTATACACTAAGAGTCTAAATCAATGCATTTCAATATCTATGGGAAGTGTATACCACAACCAATCCACAGTCCTATAAAGAAAACTCAGAATATTTTTTATATTGTTTGTAATTCTACCTTGTTATTCCTCAGCCAGAAAAATGGGAGACACAAATTCAGCAAGACACAGTGAATGATAAATTGAGAATATTGTACATGTACATTTGGGTCTAATACATTCCTACATTGTATATAAATAGACTTTTTACCCTTTATTTGAATGTCATATTAACATAATGTTACAAAATATTTTGATAAACACTTCTTAATACTTGAAAAGCTTGCACATTTAGTGTCAAAGAGTAAAGTTCAAAGGTCGTGTCTTTCATTCTGATGAAAGTCCTAGTCATTTGCCTGTCTGACTATACTGAAATTCAAATTCCACATGTTAGCCATATAAATCAACGTCAAGGTGACAGACAACATGTCAGAAATGCCATTTCAACAGCTTCAGTTATTCAAAGGAAGAATTCTGCTGAAGAAAACTAAGTTCAGTAATTCTGAACCAAAAAAATCCAAATACAGCATCACAAACTGCAACAAAATCACTTTTTTTATATTCCCAATATATTGTATCAGCAATACGTCATTTGTCCAGGCCAGGATTTCTTTAATTTTTTTCCTCTGTGTTTGAAGGATGTCCTAGAATTCCTACTCCTATTTAGTATATATGTATTCTCAACATCACGTTCTATTTTTTAGGACTGAGGTGAGGTGATATTATCTCTAATCTTTGTACATCACATTGTATATCTTGATTCTTATTAAATATTTATTTTGTACAAGCCTGACATGCATATAACTGTCTTCAAATGTGTATGTCTGAGTGTGTAAATGACAAACTAATGTTTCAAACTAGAGTCACCCACCAATTTCATTTTCCTTTTTCACTTGAAAAGCTGACCCAATGGAATTCAAGACATGATTAACGTGAAAATAGTGGTACAAAAAATGCTGAATGTGACTATTTTTCTAATTCAAAATAAAACACAGACATTACTTTGAATTGCATCATGCAATGGCCACTGTACTGTATATGGTCATCGTATGTTGTTGATTATCATCAATAAAATAGTAATTTGACAGGGAGGAGTGTGAGCACAGGGGCGTGTAATATTTCATAGATTGTTGTTTTCCAGGTCTACAGACTGAATATAACAACCTTTTGATTAATATATATTCCTACATGTAAAGGGAATATTTCTTAGTAGTATAGAGATTGATACATTTGTAGCAGCAAGATTCGTACGATATTTTCCTAAGAAAACGGCATTCTAAGCAATAAGAAAACAACAATGTATGAAATATTACACGCCCCTGTGGGTGTGAGGCGCAGTTGGGAGACTAAGTAAGTTAAATATAACGGTGTTACATAATGTTTCACATGCACTAGGACAAAACTAAGAACAGCCATCTGCCTGAGTCTATCTATATCTACTACAACCACAGTCACTTGTGAGCTAATATTCTATTCTAGGATGGTAATTTTCTAGTCTATGATGATCATAATATTTTCCGGAGCAATCATCGACAACGGTATTTCTTGAATATTGCCAAATAACGTCATTATTTTGTATTATCATCAATCCTAGAATATTACCATTCTGGAATAGGATATTAGCTCACAAGTGACTGTGATGACGTGACTACAACCAAGGTTTCCCTTATTACATCACACTATGGAGGTGTTACTAGTATTATTAGGGTCGTCTGTAAAGCTATCCTGGAATTATTTTACATAAATTTTCTTTCCATTGTGTCACATTGTGATGATTTATTTGTAACAGATAGTACGGAGAAGTACACTAAATGAATCGATCTGACGTCTACTCAATTGAGAGATCGAAAGATGTGAACTGAATGTGTGGGTACGGGTCTTCGCTCGACAACCCCATTGTGTAAGGTTTTAATAATATGGTGAGCAGTGGATAAAATGAACAATGGGTCAACGTATCAAATGCAAATGACATACACTATAGGAAATACTAGACGTGAATACTGAGGATCAATAGATTACTGTAAACAGTGATCAGTGCGTCTGAATTTCCTGACTGCATCACAGCTAGCTTTGCACCATGCACCGGGGCCCCGCTGTGGAATACACGTGGTTTGGATGCATGGCAAACGGGGAGTTCGATTTACGAATTCAAACACTTACCTGGATGTCCTTCTTTCACTGACTCCGATGTGAAAAGGAAAGTGCCATCATCTTCATAGTATCCGTCTCCAGACATGGTTACCGTTGCAGCTAGATCACTTCTCGATTAGATAATTTTAAGTATGCAAATTGTACAACGTGGACACAGCTGACTGCTACTTCGCTGAGATCATGAGATCGTCTGTTGGATACATGTCATGTGCGCACCAAGCCTCTTTGCTCATGCGTGGCGACCTCGCTTGAGGATAAATACGTTGTTTATATACGGTGATATTTTGCAATTTGAACGGTTTAATGCTATGTAAGATCATTCCTGAGAGCTAGACGACCCAGTCTGCAGACGCCTTAGACTCTCTTACAGCCCTCGGAGCTTCGCTTTACTAAAATTAAAGCTAAACGAATTATTTTGTATGTACCGATGCCAGCTAATTAATCGTACTCGAATGTCCTTGTACTGTGCGCCCTCATCGACCATGATAGAGATAACCATTCGTTGACGAACAGATATCTCTAGGTGGTCGATGAGGGCGCATATTACAAGGTTGTTCAGTACGATCATAGAGTACGTTATGTAGATGGTATCGGTACATACAAAATAATTCATTTAGCGTCCATTTTAGTAAAGCGAAGCTCCGAGGACTGTGAGAGAGTCTATAGACGACTACACGCGTAAATTAACACACGCACGCACGCACGTTGAACAGCGCCTTCTCAATCGACTGTGAAATTTCTCCTTTTTTAGTAGGCCGTATAGAAATTGGCGTGTCTATCCTTATTTTCCTTTGGCTTTGTTTTTGTATTTTTACTCAAAAGTTGCTATTCTTCAATATATCCTTAAGCTTATCACCTCCTCTACGTAGAGGAGGCGATCAGGATAAAAACGTAAACATCTTCCACGAAGGTTAAATTCAGGCAAAATAACATCTCATCGGATTTTAAGATTAGATCGGCACATATCACTGAGGGATTTATGATGAGTATTTCAAAGTTACTCATCAACAAGAATAGGTGTTACAAAAAGAATGGACTTTCTGGAATGTTTGTTTATCAGTGGGAGCGGTTGGAACGGTGGCTCGTGCAGGTTCACGTGAGATTTGCTACGAGATAAATTGAGACCTTGATTAGAAAAACAAATGGCATTATAGTTTAGTATTAGAATTAGTATGTCGCGTCGCAAACCACTAACAGCTCTGGTTTTGCGAGAATGGTCGCGTCGTGGCAACTCAGTTGTAAGGGGAGAATTTTGGTATAAATGTCTTATACTCTCAGCCCAAGTCCGTTTCCCTTCGTGCGCCCACCGAGCCTGGACTGACTGCTTACATGACGGTGAACGAGTCTATATACTGACTTTGTAGTCCTGCTTACATGACGGTACACGAGTCTATCTATATTACTGACTTGACTCTAAACAGGAAGACGTCTTCCTTCGCATTGAGTGAAACTGCGCGATCACAGAAACAAGTGTAATTTTACCCCTTTCATATAGTGTTGGTTTAATACGTCAATATTAACGATATTATCGTCATTTTATTGTATTCTGATAGAAATATTCTGAGCCATAACTCGGGAAACAAATGCCTGTGATTAAAACCTACAGTAGTCGAGAGTACGTTGCACTAAATTTCTAAAAACAAACAAGGTTACATGTTCAGAGACATAGTTGAATATCATTGCATGGACAGATTTTACGTTGGCAGGGCTTCATCTGTGTAGAATTTAATAACAAATCGAATGATGTATGTGACATGCTTAGCCCGTGCGTCTTTCTCTTAGCCCAGGCCGTTTTACGACGGGTATGTTTTCTTCACGGATGTGAAACTGGGAAATCTGAAAACGAACATCGACCAAACAAAACCGTATTATGAAAAATCTCACTAAAACTATGTTTTTTGAAAGTACAAAACATGCGAGTAGGTAACTTGTAGATTGTAGATAGCATTCTAAAAATAATACTGCAAATATGTTAATGTTATGTACATAGCATCTCGTAGGAACACATGAAATAGCGCCCCATTTGACGTGACTCAACTCTGATCGTTTGCAAATGAGATCGATTATCCAGACTGTAATCCCGGCCCGCCCGAGTGGTATTTCTGGAAAAGGCAATGAAGTCATATTCCTGTCTACGAATGGCATTGGTCTGTGCACATTTGGCAGCCATTGTTGTCTATATAGTTCTGTACTTTGAATTTAACGGGAATGGACACACGGTGATACTACAGGAGAAGAAACAGATTCCTGTTGGAATTGTGAACTCAAAACTGTACTCAACTGACCTTGGCCTTGAAGCGTATAAGCCGACGCTTGCCGCAAGAACAAACATACTTATTGTCGCTGGTGCACGCACTGGCTCTTCGTTTGTAGGAGAATTGTTCAACTCCAACCCTGAAATATTTTACCTCTTCGAACCACTTCAGAAGCTCAGTGAGTTTGCACTTAAACCAGCAATATCGCTACACGGTGTAAACATACTGTCGCAGATCTATGGATGTAAATTTGAAAAGACGCGATACATGGACGAATACTTCAAAGGTCTTTATCGGGAAAGTGACCTGCCGAGGAACCAGACTCACTCGCGATCGTGTCAAACATCGGGTATAAAAAGGGCTGAACAGTGTTGCCACAACCGTACAATTATTGCTACTAAAATCATCCGTTTGTTGGACGTGAGAGATTTTATTCCTCTAATTTCAGACAAAGAAGTTCGACTGAAACTTATATACATTGCCCGAGATCCTCGATCCATGATGGTTTCCCTTATGGCAATAAGTCAAGCAAGCTGGAATCCAGTAGCCAAGACTCAGAGAATACAGAGACTTGCAGATTTAAATGAACCGTTACTTGACAGATTAAAACAATACTGTGACTTAGGTTTAAGAAACTACCTACTTTTCAAAGCTAGTACTAGTTATCGTACCTATGATTGGACAGACAGCTACCTCGTCTTACGTTTTGAGGACATTGCTTTAAATACTACCAAATATGCCCAGGTAATGTATGATTTTGCGGAATTAAAATTACATGAAAATGTTGAGCAATGGATTGAGACGAATGTAAATAGTAAGAACAGATGGGGTGTGTACAGTACAGAGAGAAATTCTTCGGCTGTTGTAAACCAATGGCGTAGTAAAATGACATTCGAGCTGGTAAAAAGAATACAGAATGCAGGAGTATGTGGAGAATACATGCGAGTATTACATTACAACAAGGTGAATTCTGTGATCGACTTGAAAAATGTCAACTTTGTGTTATTAGACCCACTGTGATGTTACATCATTGAGGATACGAGGGCTAGGAGGTATCTAGCTAGCTACATCATTTCGAGGTGTGAGGACTTATGTGATCCTATAAACCGACCTCTTTCACATATTATCGGCCAAATATGTCAATGTTATTGAAATTATTATATCCTGAAACATATCACGGGACATAAGTGTCTGTAATGATGACAGACTTCATTAAATGACATTATGCAAATACTAAATTGTCCTGGACCGCTGTCATTATTTCACAATTGACATTTGTCCAGTGTGATTCCTGGGTTGTCATAGTAACAGTGAAAAAGCGTACAAACCCATCGCCGTAGACAGGCAGAGGAACCCACGGTCATCAACTTTGCAAACAACGCCACTAATAGCTCTGGATGCATATGCTACAAGGTTCGATATGTCGGAAAGGGAAGACGTATCGAACCTCGTAGCATATACACCCAGAGCTACGCCGGCCAGTACGTGATATTTACAATGTAATGCCATCGGATATATGCCTCGAGGTCAACTCTTGTAAGACCAGTTTACTAGTTTTATTTGGTGACTGTATTCTATTAGTAATCTAGTAATCAAGTGACTTGGAAAATATGAGGACAGTCAGCAGAATAACTTTCCTCAGTTCAAAGCCGCAAATAATCTAGGTTCTACTAGGGGAAGTGTGCTTGGTTCTTTGCTCATATGATC
Source organism: Glandiceps talaboti (assembly GCF_964340395.1). NCBI lineage: Eukaryota > Metazoa > Hemichordata > Enteropneusta > Spengelidae > Glandiceps > Glandiceps talaboti. Next base: position 8,762,796 of record NC_135570.1, read on the forward strand.
ATTGCCAACAAAAACTGTTATAAATATTCACTTATTCCTCCGACAATTCCAGAATGGAATCTCTTACCACATTCCATTCAACAATCAAAGCCAACAGACAGTATCACCAGTCTATGAGATCGTGCTCACCTGAACACAGGTAAAAGACATGCACCAGCATTGTGTGGTGATAATCCTTTTTTGGGTGTTTACTCACTGTAGAAGTAGAAGTAGAAATGAAGTAGATACTAAAACAAGTGTCAACACTAAGTCACAATAGACTTCTGTAAAGAATTCCACTTTGCCATAATAAAGTTTGACCGTGGCGGTATAAGGGCCCTTTATACCTCCATGGTTTGACCTACTTTAATAAATGACCATGACGACTATTCTAGTCTAATCATATTAATGTAATGTAAAGTACATGTAATGTATAGTTTCAATACATTCAAAAGTTACTGTCGTAGGTAATATAACCATGCCAGAGAATTGGCTTGACAGTGTTGTTCGCCAAGATGTTGAGCCCAATAGTAAATGCACTGGGTGTGTGCGTATGTGTATGTGTGTGTGTGTTACTACCAAACTGATTGCCTTGGAATTTCATGGGGAAATTGTTTAAAGGCAAAATGCTCACATCACAGGTATGTGATTTGGGTAAAAAAAACCACCACTTTTGGTCTCAAAAACTACTGGGCAAATTAGTCTGAAATTTGGTGGGAATGTTTTTAGGGAGGTGTAGATTAAGAATTGTTCATGGCATGATGATCCCATCAGTGATATGCAAATTAGGTCTAAAAATCTAAATTTTGGTCAAAAACATTTCGAAACTACATGGTAAGTGCAACTCTGGTAATCGAGGCTTTGGTCATCGTGGAAGGCTCTGGGTCAAAGGTCGATACAGCAAATATTTCTAATGAAAGAACACACCATACTTATTCACAAAGTACACTTTTTAATTTCAAAAATTAAGACGGCTCATAAAACCAGTTGACAATATGAATGTATTAACATTTATTTGCATTGTAGCTCGAATCATGCTGATTTACATGAAATTAGTATCACTTGTGAAAACAGGTATATTTATATATTTATGATATCCGAGACACTCGTATTGATTTGAAACACAAACGACATTGTTAATAATTAAGGATATCCAGCTGTACATTAAACATCTACATAGAATGGCAAAGTATGTAATTTCATGATTTTGGTTATGTTTACGTTTTTATGTTTTTTAAAAAAAACTAGTTAATGCAACTTACTATATTCTCAAGCATGAGAGAGAGAGAGAGAGAGAGAGAGAGAGAGAGAGAGAGAGAGAGAGAGAGAGAGAGAGAGAGAGAGAGAGAGAGAGAGAGAGAGAGAGAGAGAGAGAGAGGGGGGGAGGGAGGGAGGGAGGGAGGGAGAGAGAGAGAGAGAGAGAGTGTGTGTGTGTGTGTGTGTGTGTGTGTGTGTACTAGCTGATGGAAATCAGGTCAGACCATCATTTTGTTTGTCAACAATTGTGAGGGCCAGGACACAGAAAATGATGAAGCTTTCAGTCTATTGAACACACTGCTACTAAGACTGAAAGATGTAATGTTCTGGATTGTTTTTCCATCTAAACTACATGGTCCAAGATGTAAAATTGGTCACTCCATAAGACTGATACATCTTTGTTTACAACAGTAATTAATTGAAATATCAATTCTATATAATTCACTTTCTTGTAAGTAGCAATTTTCATGGTAATCTCGTTTTCATACTGATTGAATTTTTGTTGTTGTTGTAAAATCAATACAAATGATTTCTAATACATTTATTTTCTTTAACTTACTGTTAAACCAGAAAGACTACATAGTTTTCATTTCATCACGTCTTTTGGTACGAATTACACAAATGAAATACAATCACTGATAGTGCATACTCACATGAAATGTTACATTTTATCTCACAATGAACTCGCAAATAAACAGTTTTGTGTTTGAATCTTCTTTGTTTCATCCGACAGTGATGTTGATTTGTATTCACAGATGAACTATCATTTTATCTGTTTGCACGCTAACTGTGTTTGTATTTTTTTTTTTAAATGTAATTTGTGACAAAAAACATGTCAGACATAAAAAACATCTTACGGTCTAACTGAAACTCTATAGTCACTCTGGTTTGGTAGTAGTTTACAATAATTTTTTTAGGTTTCATAAAATTCATCTTTATACAGTACATTTTATGACAATCCCATTATTTTTAATAAATCTTAGACTCACATTTACAGAACTAACATTATTTCATCTAATGACATTTTTCCAAACCAGAATCAGACATGGCTAGATATTTTAAACACTCAAAAAGTTCTGTACACTAAAATGCTGCTTAGTATAAAAGAAAATAACACATCATGTGTTAAGGGTTCTCCCTGTCTTGGTTGGCAAGGGTCGGAACCATCATGTTCTCGGTACTTGTAATAGCATTTGACCTCATGCTAAAGGGTCAAAATAGAACAAGAAGGTTGACTTATTCTCAGTACCTACAATAGTCTTGCTGCTAGACATTCGGGCTTTCTTTCGATACTATAAGCAAACAAAGTTCGCAGTGAGGGCTTGCCTGAACAGTCTAGCAAATGTCATTTTCAGACTGGACATTCCATTGAGATTACATTGAGTGGTGGGTTGGGCCATGTATGCATATATATACTTTTATATATTCAATCTCTGCATGCAGGTGTTGACAAACACATGTCATTACTATGTCTTATCGGTTTATGGTAATTGTGTTTGATGAGTGTGTAGACGTTGTCATTCACACATTTGTGGTTATTTTTACAAGCCCCTCCTTAAGATGAATATGTATGAAAAATTAGCTATTGTCCTCTGTTTGTGCTTGTCGCTAATATGGTTCTCTGATTGGCAGTTATTTATATCCTGATGACATTTGCTAGACCTTGGATGTTCCATCCTCGATAGCGATGTTCGGTCGTGTGTCATATTCTATCGGAAGAACATCCGAGGTCTAGCAGATAGACTATACCTACAATAGCATTTTACCTCATGCTAGAGGGTCAAAATAGAACAAGAAGGTTGACTTATTCTTGTATGCCTATAGTAATGCATGTGCAGCACGTGGAGTGGAAGTTACGGTGTTGGCCAAGAAATCTGACAGTCCGTTATTTTTATGACAAGCCTAGGTGGGAGAATTGCAGGTATCTAAAATTCTCAGAAAATGTCATTTTAGAAATCTAAGACCAAATTTATTGTATTAATTGTGCGCTTGTTGGTCATAGTAATTATTATTCTGTAATATCGTTTTCCACGATGAATATTAATGCTCATGAATATTCATGTACAGACAGCACTCATTTCGAAATAGGGAGAACCCTAAAGGTTTCTCCAGAATAGGTAAACTTTGTGTATTCACATTGTGTTCGTGCTGTTCAGACAATTTTGGTATGGTGTGTTTTTTCATACATTCATTGCTATCAGTTAAAACATTGTCTAGGACATCAAAACTTCATACTACTGGCAACACAGTCTAGTACAACTAGGAACAGACAACAATGCAGTATATTACACACAAGTACTTTATTTGTAGCTTTTATGAAATGGCAATTTTATGATTGCTTTGATTTCCTTGGCAACAAGACAGTGAACGCAATTTTTTTTTTATTATTTCAAAAGGACAAGGAGCAAGCTTCCACATGGCAAAGTTTGGAGAGATTGTACAAACTTTGATTTTCAATCAAATTTGTACCAAATATGAATCCTAGCTTAATGAGGAGATACTGTGAATGAAATCTAGTCGAGGCAAAGATGATTTAACCTAAAGATGCATACTTTAGCAAACTCAGGTCCACAGAACTAAAATCAACTTTGCAAAGTAAGAGTCATGATTTAAATAATCCCGACAAGAGAAGATTAATATCCCACAGTACAAGACAAGTTGAAAGCATTCAAACAAAAAATATTGAATTTATACCCTGGTTGTTCTATGTCACAAAGCAGGTCTACATCATTGGTCCTGTGGTGCTAAAAATCTGAATCAAAACATCCAAAACCACAATTATTTTCTTCAATTTTTCATAAATTATGTTTGCAGAGTCATAATTATATATTTAATTAACTTCCAAGAATGTTTTCATTCAGCCAGAAAATACTAGTTACATAAGGGTTTTGTCACTGCTTGTCTTTTGATATGTTGTGACAAGGCCCCTTAGTGCACTAATATTTTACTTAGCTGAACGAAGAAAATTATTATTGTGAAATAAGGTCTAATTGTCTTTATTCCTGCAGTTGTTAACATGTTGGTCAAATCAATCTAATACACAAATGAGTTATAGTGAATCTAGGATTCTAAATTATCATTGAGAGTGTGTACACGTCCCAATATAGAATACTCAGTGATAAAAGTTGAAATATTTCATATTTCGTTCTTTTAGTTTGCTATAAATAAGACTATTTATTGCACACTTAAGGGGTGTATTTTCCATAATCAGGACTTTCATCTCCTTGTAAATCTGACGTCCTGCCTTCTGTTGGGGACTTGTTGCTTGCTTCTTTTTTGTCTTCATTGTCTGTTGAGCTGTCATAATCATGGTAGAGTTGGTACATGAATTCAAACAATGTTGAAGTCTTCTTTTTAGAAACCACATCTTGTTGGTATCGTTTGATTAAGGACCATACTTCAGCTATAAATAGGTGTAAAACAATATTAGTTCAGTCAATCTAGCAAAAAAAGTGGCCCAACCTTGATCTAATTGCGACATACATTTCTTACTGCAAGCATCTTGTTTAGAATCTTACGCTTAACAACATAGCAAAAGTCTCGGAAAATCTAAGTGGTGGAACGGGGCTAAAAATGAGTTTTGAATAATTGGCTAATTAGCATATTCATGAAATACAGTGTGTAAAAATCAATGTAAGTAACATGTCTATGGATAGCTCTAAGGATGAGTAATTACTCTAATACCATCTTGTGATCATAAAACCTGCCGTGAATATTTTAATAAGTATACTAATGAGTGTCATTAACATGAATAACATATAGTCCAGTCAAACTAGGGTTCAACCTTGGAGGAACTACTTGCAATATAAATAATCTTAGTGCACCTTGTTCAGAATTTTATGGTGGACACATCAAAATTCTAATGAAATTCTAAGTGGTGGAACAGGGCTAAAAATAATTAACATAATTAGTGAAAATTTCATATCAAGAGAAATTGATGTGTTGTTCAGTATAAAATACTGAACAAGATGCACTGAAACAGATTTCTGTTGCAATTAATTCAAGGTTAAACCTTATTTTGACTGGACTATACTTTTTCTTTATACAAAGAGTGCAGATATTGTTGGAATCATTAACACTAAAGGTAGGTTAACACTGTGTAGTACTATGGTAGTCCTCTGTGGAAGTCTGTGTGTTATGTGTTTGTTCATGTATATGTGTATGGATGTGTGCCAATTAATGTATGTGGGAGGGGGGGGGGGTCTAGAACTATTGATCTCACCCCTTAGTAAGTATACTGTACTCACCAACTAATAAACCTTCAGATTTGATGAATGTGTGAATATTGTGGATATCATCAGCCAACTTTGGATCATCAAAGGTAAAATAAACTAAATCTCTCTTGGCAACAGAGGCAGCCATCATCTGTATTAAGGCTGAAAATAAGGGTTTAAAACAGAAATTAATTAGACTGGCTATATGGATGACGACTTGCTACTTAATTTCAGATTTTTAATATATAAAACAATCTTATTATGGCTTTCTACTGGGGAAATAAATGTAAATACCATAGACAAAGTTTGTGTTTCTAACTCAATACCTTGCATAAAGCTAAAAAAAATGTGTAAAAAGTTTGTTATTTTACATACAATAAACATTTTACACATTTGTTAATTTGGCATATGTTGTTTCACATTGATATTTCAAGTAGGAAGCTATGATAAAATTGTTTTATAAATTAAAAAATTAAAAAATCCAAAATATATACCCAATCCACATCCATACGACCACTTTAAGTGTGTTGCAAAAACATATAAACTCAGCTTGTGGCCCTTTAAAATAAATTATGTAATTGAATTTTTTATGTTATAAATTTTACTACCAGGTTTAAGTTAAGTCACTATTGCATGTGATATTTCATTAAGGGGGAGGTGTCAAAAAAGTCGATAGATTTTTCTTATACTTTGCATACTTAAACATTGATATCTGAATATGTAAAAAATGCAGAGAAAATACTATGTCACCACCTTTGTTTTCAGGATAATGCCAGTAAAAAATGTGACCCCAACCCTATCAAAATTTCACCATTTTGGAACAAAAATCACATGAAATTGTACAATATTGGAACACACAGGTACCAAGGGATATATCTATCAGTTCATATGTATGCTAAATCAACTGAACTAATCATATATGGAGTTTATTTCTTTTTCTAAATGTCAAAGTGCTCATAATATTCACAATTGTGACCCCCACCCCATCAAAATTTCAACATTTTGGACAAAAATCACATGAAATTATACAATATTGTAACACACAGGCACCAAGGTATATTTCTATCAGTACATATGTATGATAAATCAACTAAACTATGCATGTGCAGAGTTTATTTATTTCTCCAAAAGCCAGAGTGGTCATAACATTCAAAATTATGACCCCCCCACCCCCACCCCCAACCCATCCAAATTTCAACATTTTTGGACAAAATTCACATTAAAATGCATAGTATTGGGACACATAGGCACCAAGGGATGGTTGTCAGTACATAATACTAGTAATGTATGATAAATCAACACATTAGGGGCTAGGTCAATAGTTCAATGTAGGATAAATAGCTAAACTTTTTTTAGTGAATCTACCCCCTCTAACTTAATTGGCTAAAATTGAAAATGTCTATCCAATTTCAAATCAGTATGCAGTAATGCTATGAATACAAAGCCAGTATGTAGTTAGGAAAAACAGTTCTTTTGTTGACACTTTTTAGTGCTGTGCTATAGTGAAAATTCTTCCATTTCTCAATATGGGGAAATTTTAAAAAAAATTAAATAATTGCATACAAACAGACCTATTAAAAGTAAAATCGTTTCTGTAGGATGAGAGCTAGACAGCTAAAAAAAACCCCCAAAAGTAAAAGAATTTAGATTTTCATCCTACATTGAAATATATATTGATCTCGCACCTTATATCTCCATTGTTGAAACAGTCAAATGTTGATTTCATGTAAGGAAATTGTGAGTGTTTATTGCGGAGTGTGGTCACTATGAAAAATAGGAAATAAATCATCAAATTGAACTATAAATGATACTATCATTAGCTGTTGATCCACTGAACTCGGCATTCAGTATATGCACCTCTTGCTCTGCATATGTGGCACTGCACTGTGGGGAACCAAAAGCTACAATGTATGCTACTAGATGTATTTATTGTACAAAAATACATGTAGAACCCCTCATTGAAACCTTTAAAGTACTGGTAAAGTTACCATGGATACTTCTTTTGTGGGGAGACAATGTAAATAGTTTTTATACAACTTGTATAATGTATTGCAATTTGAACCATATGCTTTACTATAAACACTGGACTCACTGAGTCAGTGTGACTATAGTACCAGAATAGTTGGCGAGACAGATGAAAAATAAATCTATTTTTGGTTGAATACATCTACTGAAAAACAGACTATATTCATTACCAAGGGAATCACTAATTATGCAAATAACTCATTAAACTAAAAAAACTGTGGTAACAGGCTTTGTTTTTTGGACAAGTGTGCTTTCTTAGGTTAATGTATGTAAGAGTGTATGATACTGCTTAATTACTGAATATCGTTCATTATTCAAAATACTCATAAAGGAAAAAGTTGTAGCAACAAACTTCATAGGACAGGTGCGTATTATTATGGTTGATGTACGTATCATATTATATGAAATTTGAAGCTTGCTTTTTTAAGATACAACCTAGTTACCTAAAATCATTAATTATGCAAATTTTTCATTAAAACTAAGCTATATAAAAGATTTTATAGGACATATCCGCTTTGTTATGGTTAACGTATGTACTATTAAAATTGAAATTGAAGTATGCAGTCTTAAAATATAGCCTAATTACCGAAAATCATTAATTATTCAAATTATTCATTAACACTGTAAGGTACATCAACTAACTTTATAGGACGTACACAATTTGTTATGGTCAATGTATGTACTGAATTGTATTGAAATTGAAGTATGCAGTCGTAAGATATAGCCTAATTACAAAGAATCATTAATTATGCAAATTATTCATTAACACTGAAAGGTACACCATCAAGCTTTACAGGACATATGTGATTGTTATGGTTAACGTGTGTACTGAATTATATTGGAATTGAAGTATGTATTCTTAAGATATAGCCTAATTACCGAAAATCATTAATTATGCAAATTATTCATTAACACTGTACGTTGCATCAACAAACCTGATAGACATATGTGTTTTCTTATGGTTAAAGTATGTACTAAATTATGTTGAATTTGAAGTATGTATTCTTAAGATATAGCCTAATTACCAAAAATAATTAATTATGCAAATTATTCATTAACGCTGTAAGATACATCAAGGAATTCTATAGGACAAATGTATGTCAGACAGACAGACAGACACACCTTCCCCTTTTAATAACTCCCATACCCTTACGGGAGGTAAAAATTCATTGGCAGGACATTACTATACTGATACAGGGATGTATAATGTCTGGGGTATCCATTGGGAACGAATACATGTGTCGGAAGCTCTAGTCCTGCGGTGCACGCTTTGAAGGGACGACTTATGCCGTATGCAAGCAGGACTATCGACAACAGAATAAGTTTTGGAAGCCTTTTACAAAAGAGTACTGTTATCAATTTGTTATATGGTGTTTTTAAGGCCAGTAAATGACGATGTTATCTGGGTTGCATGATCAATTTTACTGGAGTTCAGGGACTGAAGTTTCTCCACCGACGCAACGCGACGTAGCCACTGATTACTAAGAAAATAGCGACAGAAAACATATAAAATGCTAAATGATGTTTCAACTAAAAATACCACCAATGGCGTTATAGCACAACTGTACAGTTATTAAAAATGTTTATCCATATGCTAGTCCATGCAAACAATAGGTGTTCATTTGCTGAATGACTATCCAGTTGCCTATCCAACCATGTTGCTATCTTTATGATATATGCTATCATTTGGCTGTTGCTATGGGTGTGGTCATGTTGTTAGATATATTTGTATACATTTTTGTATGTTTTTGTTCACTTGAGTATGAATTCCTGATATTATCTTCCCAATATATGTGACCATTTGCCTGTTGCTATGGTCTTGGTCTTGTTGCTAGGCATATTTACATACATTTTTGAATGTTTTATTCAATTGTCTATTAATCCCTGTTGTTATCTTCACAATATATGTGATTATTTGGGATGTTGCTATGGGCATGGTCTTGTTGCTAGGCACATTTGCATACATTTTTTGAATGTTTATCTATTATTATTATCTTTATTTTGCAACCAAATACAAAGAGATGGTTGAAATCATACAATTTAAAATCGCAAATACACAAGAAAACACTGAATAAAAGAGTACAGATAGCAAGGCTAAAATGTTTAAGAATGATTCCTAATGAAAGGTTACAAAGCTAAAGAAAGGTAAGACATAAAAATATACTGATTACTGTTAACAAGCGACCTATAGGTCAGAATAGCTCCGCTGTTCTTTTCAGTTTTTATTTTGGTAGCGATGTAATAAAGTGGTTAGTGGTTTCATATGATGTCTCACTATAAAACACATTTTACACAGAAAGTTGGTAAAATATTGCACTTTTATACCATAGTCACCATTTTATAAAAAGATTTACTGTTATGAAAATTACACAAAATCTCAGAAAAATAATGACTGGGAAATGCGCGCACACACACATGTGTGCGTACACACACACACACACACACACACACACACACACACACACACACACACACACAGAGGATTTTTGAGGTTGGCTATAAATAATTCCAGCGTCTTACAGCTTTAACCCTGGAAAATTTTAATAATGAATGAAATAAACTAGGGATCTAAAATAATTTTGAGAATTTGAATTTGAATTTTCTAACAAATTACCAAAAACACTGTCCATAAGCTTAATTGTCAACACCATTCAACTTGTAGTAGACATAACATCGTCTAATATTTAAATTTACGGAGTGTCTTGTGACCGGCGCCTGTCAGCAGACTCGGCCAATTTTTTTTCATCATTCCATTGTATTTAACCTTGTACTTGACATTTCACAATACTTATAATTCTCACTAAAATACCTCAACATGCTTCACCCACCAAATATCATGGCAATCGGTTCAGCAGTTTTTGACTTTAAGTTGTTTACACACACACACACACACACACACACACACACACACACACACACACACACACACACACACACACACACACACACACACACACACACACACAGACAGACAGACAGACGCCGGGCAATCCCTATAGCACTACTGAACCTCAGTTCAGTTGGGCTATAAAGCGACTGTACCAATAGAAATTAAAGGGGCACAAGCTGTGTTTATAAATTTCAGGTGAGATTTATGCTGCATAATTAAAAGTTACTCATAGTATTCTTCTTACTGAAATATACTCAAACTATCACTTGCAATTGACTGAACTCAAACTTGTTATTAAAATATAACCCATATACAAACCAATGGCATAATTTATGATACATATCAAAAGTGTCTTGGAATCCATACAATAAATATATAGGCAATCAGCTTTTCTAACAAAATCAGAAGGCAATTGGATTGTAATGCCATAGAAGACATGCATGGACATTTTAACATTATACTAGAATAGTTTAATCAAGGTTTTATGGAAGTATTTTCACTCAAGTAAAAAGTTTATAAACTCAGCTTGTGTCATTTTAATAGCTAAAATACAAATATAAATACCTTTCAATCTAGGGTCTCCTCCAAATGCACCACAACCCCAATTCCCTGTTGCCACTGCAGATAGATTCTCAGCAGATAACCCATCACCATAGAAACCACAGTAGGCCTAGAAAAAGAAAAATTTAACAGCCGTTTTAAACAACGCATACACATACACATATTTAATAAAATTCAACAACAATTTTCACTATTTTCAGTGTGTAGCTGAATAAATTACTGACAAATGTGCAATTGTAAATTAGATTACTAGACATAGTGATTCTATCACCTGAAACTTTTACATCACTTGCTAGATTTCTGCCTCTGTTACCTAGGTTTCAAAATATAACCAAAACATTGGTGTTTTACCAAGATTATTTCAGAACTTGAACTAAATAAACAAGAGGATAATACTAGATATGAGGGTGGGGGTGGGGGTGGGGGGAGTAGATAGTCTGATTGACATAATAATCAATAATCATGACTTTATTTAATGTCAAATGATCATGAACCAGAGACTGAGGTACTTTTAATAGTGGAGTAGATAAAAGTGGGTGTTTTTTGGTCAGTATCGTTCACTTTTATGATACAAGTATAATATTTGGTGCAGGCTAAATCTACATGTAAGTGAATCAGAAAATAATGCTAGCCATTCAAAAATCCAATATGGCCACCAGTTTTTAAGATGGCTGCCTACCAAAATCATTTGAATATACTTTTTCAGCTTCACACTGACTTGTTTTATCATAAATAGTTCATGACAGTGTCTAATCATATTTTCTTGACTCACTCTCTTTTTATTGACATAACAACATTAGTACAACAAACCTTATCTGTTTCTCGCTTGACCATACCAGGTTTGTACTGATCAGCTGAATTCCTAAAATGTATTGCATCAATAGCAATCACTTCTGTGTACAGTCTTCCCCAGGAATCCCTGTAAAATACCAATGTATTTACATTTATGTATAAATTAACTGATTCCTTATTATCATCTTCAAGCTTTTTCTTTTGCTATGACTTATCCTTCCTGCTCTACTTGCTGAACCAGCTACCTTTATTTCGTTTTTTTTTAAACTTTTCTTTTTGCATATCTTGGTCTTCGGGCAGATGTGCACTATCATATGAAAGTCATATTTAACTTTTTGTTTTGCACGAATCTGTAACGGACTTATCAGAAGAACTACTCTGCCGTGTTAACTTACATGTAGGTATGCATTCTACTGAATACTTCTGGTTTAAATAGTAATAGGGAACTTGCAAACCCGCCATCTTGGATATCCTGAATGTTGCATCATGGGAAATGTGATGATAAATATGAATTGATCAGTATTGTAAACAATCTTGTTACATTGTTTATACCCACAAATAATCTAGTCATGGTTAACCTGACCACTGCAGGGAGTTTATTCTATTGCTAGCTCCAGATTAGGTATTACAATAACTACAGATAACTCCACAGTCCTTTGCATCTGAGCATGCTCAGTCTGGATTGCAAGTTCCCTCTTGTATCTATTCCCCACTAAGTATAATAAACTACTCTTTTCACTATTAAAGTACCTTTGTGTTTTGTCTTTGTGATCTCCAGCCCATTGGAATGAGTTGGCATATCCAGTGTAGTCACTGAACCTTTCACATCCTACAAGAAAATTATAGAAAATTTATGATAACCTGATGCTTTCTCTGAATCCTAGTTTTGAAATTTGAGACATTTGAAGGGAAATTAATCTCAAATGATAGATGCATTCTGGGAGATAGTAAATTCATTCTTCTTCATTGTTTACTTATCTATCATAACAGGGCAGTCATTTGTTCATTAATTTGTCAGGATGAGGCATTCATCATTCACTTACTTTCTATGACAAGGCATTTATTCCATCATCTAACATTACATGACATTCGTAGCTCACCCATTTCCCATAACAAAGCATGCACTGTACACCTGTTGTCACAAGGCATTCATTGTACACTAGTCCACTGAACTATTTCCATGGTCCACATCAGATAACAATTGTCTATTTCTTTTCTATTCATTTTGTATATTTGTATCATATATTTCTTTGAAAGTGTAGCTTATTTTTGTTATCTAGTAAAAATTAAATTTCATTCATTCATTCATTCATTCATTCATTCATTCACTCAGCTGTGATTACAGGGCATTCATTGTACACTCACCTGTCATAACAAGGCATTCATTGTTATCAAGGGCTTCTGTAAATAACCTAGATATGATCATTTCTGGACAAATAAGGAACCTAATCTCCTCCTGTACACAACCCCAGCCAAGAACACCTCCTCCCAAATACTTGTTGGCAAAGTCAACCTATAACAATACACACATTAGAGTTAATTATGCAAGGGACTTTTACTGAAATGAATAAATATATTTTAAAACCTTTGTACTAGCTGGTCAATGTAAAGTTAGCTTTATTTCATTACGGATAACTTACATTAGAAATCATGTCTCAATTGAAATAATTTTTTATTCATACAGTAAAAATGGTGTTGCCTTAGTTTTTCACTCATGGACACTGGGTTTTTTTTGACACAAAGATAGACACATTTCAACTCTACATGTAGACTAACAATAACATAGCCACAACACACATAGCAGGAGACCTGACCAAACCCATTAAAATTTTAAAATATGTGGGGTAGGTAGATTTTTTTTATGTGTGAGTGTCTAGTTCAGGTTTTCTAAATGGTCTCTGTGTTGTTTATTTCTTCCTATCAGATGTACAGCCATTACAGATTGGAAGAATAGTTTTATATTGTCTTTTTAAGTTGATGTCAGTTTCTGCACCCACTATTCCTTGCGAAATTTCAAAATTTTAATGATTTTATTATTATTTTTCTTGAATATGTAAAAAAAAGTTTAGGGTCGGCATGAAAAACTAGATGGGTTTCAGGTAACCGGAATCAAACAACTTTTTTTATTTGACCTTATCTTGTTGGCTTACCTGTAACATTCCTTGGCCATCGTCTTCTATTGATCCTTTAGATGTGACATGAATGTCTCTAAATTCATCTGACAGTCTATCCCACCTCGGAAGATTACGTAGAACACGTCTTGTGTATGTCACAGTACCTGTTGGAACTGGAACACATCAAACAATATCATCAGTTATCTGGTGCAATGAAAGACTTTCAATCTCTCACAAAATTTCATGAGCCAAAGTGTCAACAATTTTCAAGTTCGTCAAAGTTCAAGAATCAGATATAAGGATGTGAGCAGTAACTCTTAAGACACATTAAATTCCAAGACATATTTTCGCTTGTTGATATTTGGTGATGATGAAACAACCCTGAATGCCTTTGTGGTGGACAAGTTTTATTCAAGGTTTATTATTAAAGTGGCCATATGGATGAGGATTCAATATTTATTTTAGATTTTTAATTTATAAAACAATTTTATCATGGCTTTCTACTTGGAAAATCAATGTGAAACAACATATACTAAGTCTATGTTTGTAACTCAATAAACTGCAAAAGATTAATATATGTGCATTGTGTAACATGTTTGTTATTGAACATACAATAACAAACTTTTTAATCTGGAATGTTATATGTGATGCTTCTTTCATAAAAGCTCCAAAATGGGTAATCAGAATTTGGCATATTGTTTTGTTGACATGCATGTTAGCATTTTAAAAATACCAGTACTGGTATATCTTTTATCATCAGTTTGATAAAATTAAGATTGTTGGTGCACAGCTTACCTGTCGTGGTAACTCTTTTGAAATAATTCAGGATACATTTAAGCTTCTCTGCTTTTCTTGGTTCAATACCATCTTTAGCACCTTTGAATAACCTGCAATAGCATTTAAAAATTATGTTTCTTGCCCCCTTCAAATCATAAAATCAAACAAGTACATGAAAATAATGTTTATGGTTGCAAGCAAACAAAGAGTTTTGTAAAACAAACTATCATAAAGATAGAAATTAACAAAGAGTTAGCTGCTGAATGACTCCAGTGAGCAATTGTCCAGGTCAATTACAACTGCTGACATCAGACCATAGACGAATGGAACCTGCTACAAACAGGAAAGTAAATAACTGAATTGGATTAATAACACTTGGCATAGCATGTTGGAACAGCAAAGACTTGTAGTACATTCCATCATTTGATAAGAATAGTTCTATGGCCACTTTACACAATAGTTGACAGTCACAAACAAATTTTCCAGTTCCCCTGGCATTTCATATACACATAAAGAGGCCATAAATCTGTTCTAATCAAACCATGGTGTGTAATAAAAGTCTCTGCTGTTCCAACATGCTGAGCCGAGTGTTATTAATCCAATTTATTTATTTACTTCCCCTATTTGTAGAAGGTTCAGTTCATCCATGGTCTGATGTCAGCAATTGTATAGTCTCTGCATGTGCAGGCAATATCACCTTGCAGGCAATAGTCTATTTAAAGAAGGTCATGTGATTCAATTCTGACCAATGACAACTTGTGTAAGAACGTTGAAGTGTAATACTGATTGTTAAGGGGAACACCACTCCAGCAAGGCATTTTCATAAACTATGGGTTCTGAAGAGTTATTTCATGATTTTACATCACATGACTCCTGAGTGCTTATTCCCTTTTGTAAAACATCTCTCATGAATATTCATTGTGCAACCATGAATATATAATTTCTGCTGAATCCCATCATGCAATGGCTCACAGTATAGATACCCTATAAGGGCACAAGATCAACTTGATGTTTCTCAGCAATCGCAAGTAATTGTAAGTGATGTAAAATCATGAAATGACTCTCCAGAACCCATAGTTAATGAAAATGTCTCTGGAGTGGTGTTATCCTTTAACTGATGTAAGTCTTAGTAGAAAATGAAACAGGAGAAAATACTTACTGTACAAAATTGATATCTGGGTAGCTGGAATATCCTGATTGTTTTTGCTTAGCGTTTCTCCTTGGGAAGGTACAAAAGAATGCATTGGCAAGAAGACACGCTATTTGTTGTTGAGATAATGTTATACTCATAGTCTGCTGTTTCTTTAGTAATGGTGGTGCCTAAAATAGGGTAAAAAAAAACAATGTATTATTGTAACTAGACTATGTAAGATACATTGCGTCGCTCCACCCTCACTGGCCTTCTACTCTCCCGATGTGAGAGGGGTTGACTGATATGTTTGGGCACCCTGTCACGGTGTACCTTAGTGAGAGTGGTTGACTGATGTGTTAGGCACCCTGTCACAGTGTGCATTAGTGAGAGGGGTTGACTGATGCGTTTGGGCACCCTGTCACAGTGTATCTACATGAGACGGGTTGACTGATGTGTGAGGGCACCCTGTCATGGCGTACCTTAGTGAGAGCGGTTGACTGATATGTTTGGGCACCCTGTCACAAGGTACCTTAGTGAGAGGGGTTGACTGATGAGTTAGGGCACCCAGTCATAGCATACCTTAGTGAGAGTGGTTGACTGATGTGTTAGGGCACCCTGTCACAGTGTACCTTAGTGAGAGTGGTTGACTGATGTGTTAGGGCACCCTGTCACAGTGTACCTTAGTGAGAGTGGTTGACTGATGTGTTAGGGCACCCTGTCACAGTGTACCTTAGTGAGAGTGGTTGACTGATGTGTTAGGGCACCCTGTCATGGCGTGACTGATGTGTTAGGGCACCCTGTCATGGCATACCTTCTGATACACTCATAAGCATTGTAGTTAAATTAAGTAAATGACTTCATAAAAGGAAAAGTCCAGTCAGTCTTACTTCTGCCTTTTGTATACTTACTACTTACTGTTATCAACTTGCATATAATGATTTAGTAAAATACATAGCACCTGGGTACATACAAAGTTAATGTGACGTAACTACCAATGGTTTTCCTATTAACCCTTGTAGAAAAAATCCAAAATGACAGTAAGACTTTTTTACACTGTAGCAGTAATTTGACGGATGTAATCAATGGGTGTACATGTACTAAAGGCAGAAATATCTCTGACTGAATGCTTTCTTTAACAATGGTTTACATATAACTTAAGTTCTGCTACATGTATTTTTGATTTCTACTTACCTTGGTACATATATTTGGCAACTGTAAGGCCAGTCTGATCATTGCTGGCAAAGTAGTTTTGAAGAAATGCATAGTTTCTCTAGCATCTAGAATTTCAGTGAAGAAGCAGTGTAGTCCTCTAAAATCCCATTTATTACTATACCGAATGTTGTACTTCAATATAGCCTCCTACAAGAAAAACCAAAATAGTTCATGAACCATAGAACAGTTGTTCCACTCTCATCTCACCAGCCTTCTCTTTATGTGGGTAAATCTAATCAGATGATGGAACCACCGACATGGTGTATCTTACAGACTAGTATTCATACCCAATACTGACATGCTGATGTACTGTTTCACAGTAAGATTACGTATTTTCAGTCACTCATTCAAGCTATAAATTAGCTTCCCTGTAGACATAAACTAAAAGGACTAACACTATTACAGTTTTTCCGCCATCATAACGGACATTTTGATTTTTTGAATTTTCTCTCTGTCCGTCCAACTAGTCTACTCATGCTGGTATTAGGCTGTCGCCTTGCCACACGTAACATTAAAAAAAATTAAGTATAAATTAGAACAGAATAGAATCTGTTTGCCATGTAATCTCAATGAAAACACCTAATTATGGATTCATTAGTGACCTGATTGCAGGTTTTTAATATTTCTAATTAGGCATTCAACCAATCACGGTGTACGGTGGAATGCCAATTGAGACCAGTGTGAGTGAAAAGTCAGAGTACACTTGTTGGACGGATGAAAATTCAAAAAATCAAAATGTCAGTTAGGATAGCGGAAATAGTGTTGTAGCGTTAGCCCTACACTTCTACAGGTAGGCTAGCTATAAATAAGTCATCGAATGAGAAATGAGTTTTGTCTCAAAATGCCAATAAGGTCCTTTTCTAATTCCATGGCTCAAAATCATATTGAAAATTTCCATATTTCAGACTGTGGTAGTTACAAAATGTACCTCAAGATCCAGTGTACTCTTTATGTCACCAAGTAATGTTTCTTGTATAAGCTCCCATCTTGCTAGAAGTTTCTTTTGTCCACCCTACAAAAAGATCACATCATGATATAATTACATCCTACAATTTCTCATCTTATGATTATATATACAGCAAAAAAAAGATCATCGTTATGTTAATGGCATAATAGGTGTTTCCTTGACTTTTTGTACATGTGTATTGAATAATTTTCAATTATATCATCAAATCATTTCTATGTCTGAGTACCAGGTATGAGTTTTACCAATAACAAGTGATCATTAAGAAGATTTACCTTGTGAATTCACTTTGTTTTAATAAAAACTTGTATATTAAATGAGGTAACATACATTGGTTTTATTCACTTTTCCTTATCAGAATGGAGTCAGTAGTGATTCAAACTCAGGCAGAAGTTTCATAGGAGAGTTGTAAGGCAATTTCTGTTAACTGTATTATAGTATCAACTGCTTATTGTTTTTTTTATTGTAAAATATTTGATGACAGATGCCCCAGTTGCCTCTCTCTCATATGTCATTCTCATATGTTACTTCCACCTAAGTTTGACTCAATGTTAATTACTTCATACTGATCAGTGAAAGCGGATGAAACCAACACACTTTAACTCGTTTGACAAATTTTTATCAAAGACCATGAACTCACAAAGTCTCCTTCCCCTTTAAGTATGCTTCAGTAAGTAAAATATAACATCTACTAGCACAGTTTAAAATGGACATATGGATGAGGATTGGGTATTTATTTTGGATTTTTAATTTACAAAATAACTTTATCATGGCTTCCTAATTGAAAAATCAATGTGAAACAACATTGACAAAGTCTGTGTTTGTAACTCATTACAATGTGAAAAGCTAAAAGATGTGTATAAAAGTTTGTTATTGTACATAACAAACATGTTACACATTTACTAATCTTTTGCAGTTTATTGAGTAGGAAGCCGTGATAAAGTTATTTTGTAAATTAAAAATCCAAAATAAATACCTAATCCTCATTCATATGGCCACTTTAAATATGCAGCAAAATTACCCATCCCACCTCCACACTCACACATTCAAAGAACTTGGCTGATAGTTGTCACACCAGTCCTAAGTTATGACATACTCACATCATCTACAGGGTAGAGATTTTCTTTTGAACATGGCATCTTGACATAGTCCGCATTCCAGTAGTCTTTGTAAGTATCAGGCCATGGTCTAGGTGGATCACCACTACGGATGTGAGGCTATAATCAAACATGTATTTAAAATTATTTAGTACATATGGTTGCATGATATTTTACTCCTCTGTGAACACGGAGAGCTAGAGGTTATATGTGAACAGGGAGAAGCTATAGTCAGAGAGTTTTAGAAAACTAAACACTCACTTGAATTTGTAGTTCAAAGGCGGCGGGGGGGGGGGGGGGGGGGGGGGGGGGGGGGGGCTGAGATGACAGGGGTTGGTTTGTTTGACTTTATTTAAACTCGATAAATTGTTGAGCCAAAGGCTCTTCTAACACAATGTCGAGTAAGGGAAATTTACAATATTTACAATGGTTCAAGAGGGGGGATGAGATGACTTGGGTCGGTTCAAAAGGTGGGGATGAGATGACAGGGGTCAAAAAGACAGGGGGTCCAAGTGACCTGTTACCTGTAGTAGTTGTTACTTTTACCCTTGATGCAGAATTTACTAAAAATGAAAAAACAACAACAACAGAACCTTATATTTGACCTTGTAATTTGTAGCTTCACTTACCCTGATCATCACTACATGTTGTTTGTCTGGTTTAAGAGTTGGAAGTTTTGCAGCACAGTCTGGTGTTCTGTTAATTTTGGTCAAATCTGCTCCTTTATTGACATGACGTACGGTTCCTGGATTGGATGTAAGTGCTAGTACTTCTTGAGATTCAATATCAGTCTGATCTGAGCTGTTAATGATAAAAAAAATTAATGTGATGTTATTGTAAATTCTTGCTGAATGAAAAGATGGCTATGATTGATGTGCCTGAAAACAAATCAATTTTATACTTGGGGGAGTAATTAGCACGTGATAAACTCATGTCTAACATGTGACAAGTCATGTCTGACATGATAAACTCATGCCCAATATGTGATAAACTCATGCCAAACATGTGATAAACTCATGTCCGGCATGTGATAAACTCATGACTAGACTGTGACAAAGTCATATCTGACATGATAAACTCATGCCAAACATAATGAGGAGAGAAACCCATTACTGGCATATGACACATAGGTCTAATGACAATAGAGAACTCATGTTAATTTGACTCACGTAAATACAGTGTAGTCTATTTGTATTCACATGAAAATCTAAAGTTTGCCACATGGAAGTCATGAGTTTGCCACATGAAAGTCAAGAGTTGCCACATAATAGTAATAATAATGTTATTTTTTTATATAACGCTTTCCCACACTGTGCTCAAAGTGCTTTACAATTATTACCCCGGACACAGATCAATGAAAGTCATGAGTTTGTCACATACCAGTCATGAGTTTGTCACATACCAGTCATGAGTTTGTCACATACCAGTCATGGGTTTGTCACACACACCAGTCATGAGTTTGTCACATACCAGTCATGAGTTTGTCACATACCAGTCATGAGTTTGTCACATACCAGTCATGAGTTTATCACATACCAGTGACAGTCATGGGTTTTCCACATACCAGTCATGTGTTTATCACACATACCAGGCATGACTGTCATATGCCAATTGCTTTGTCAATGTCAAATCTGCATGTGAGTAATGTAAACTACATTTTATGTTTGATGTTTAATACAGAAAAACTACATACTCTGAGAACAATGACATTGATCCATCATACTCCATAGTTTCACTGACATCAGAATGGATAGCTGATGACTCATCACTTGTAATTCTCTTGACTACTGGTGAGTTTGATGCAGATCCAGCTTTGGATGTAGATGCCACTGCACTTGGTGAACTCTGGAAGTATGGTGATGTCGTAACCTGGTGATCTGTTGATTGCCTCTGAGGAGAGTTGTCTGTTTTATGTGGAGTGGATTTACTGGGTGTTTGCTGTTTACTGTCTCTAGTAGGAGTTGAACTTGGTGGTGTGGTTGACCTACAAATTAAATAATAAATATATTCATTTAATTGCCACCTTAGATAGCCCTCTCAATGCAAATTTAGGTCACTATGGGTCACTAGTCTAAACCAATAATTGAAGACTTTATGGAAATGATATGTTGTAATTATCATTATCACCTTCTCTGTTCAGCTGCTTGGGCAAGTATTTCCCTTCTCTGCTTCACAGAGTCATCATTACTGCTTCCATCATGAGAAGAACTCATGGCTGTATCTTCACTTTCTTCAGTTCTTCTCTTTTTGACAGCGTCTGTGGTCTTTTCTACTACAGGAGTCTCACAGTCTGTGTGCAGTAATACACATATACATCATTTTACTAAAAGTAATGAATGGAAACGATGAACAAATGCATGTCTTGACAATTGTATTAATTACCTGACAGTAAGTTACAAATAAGTAGTGTTGTACATACACTTGTATATCAGTTATAGTACACCTCTAATGATGCTGTTGAAATGTTGGTGAAAATTTGGGATTAGCTTCCAAGAAATATTTTGACTCTGTGGGTAGAAATTCTAATTAGTAATTATGAACCCAGAGTCTATGAACATCATGGTTTTGTGCTGTTGTTGTTGTTTTTTTAATTCTCTGGCCTCAGAGTCCAAAATAAAGATTTAATAATAAAAATACAAGGAAAATTATAGCATCAATAAAGTTTGAGCATAGATGATTGGCAATGGCAGTACAGGGCTCGAAATTAACAGTAGTCCTGTGTCCACAGACTACCAATCCTTGTCATGGGGCTACCATAATTTGTAGCTGTAGCCCACTTAGGCTACAATGTACCACTGATTATGCAATGATTTAAAGGATGGGAGATTTACAGACATGAGTGTTTCAATAACACACATATTTCTAATAGAGGAAGTTGTTCAGAAATATAGAACTATTGTCTAAGGGCTACCACTTTCTGAAATTGGTAGCCCACTAGGACTACCAAAAAAAAAGTTAATTTCAAGCCCTGCAGTATTGCATGCCATTGCCTTTTTACTATTTGTATCTTACATACATGTACAATGATAAAAAAAAAATTACAATTAGCACACTGAGAGTTAGAAGTATTGATCTAAAGCAACATCTACTGGCACTGCATAACTGATCAACTTTATATTTGTAATTGTAATCATGTGTACATAATACCTTATATATTTTGAGTCATATTGAGTACCTTGCTGTGAATTTTTGTATATAAATATGTGAGGGGATAGGCCCAGACTAAATGTAGCTGTCAGCTATTTCCTGACTCCCCATTTACCAACTGTTATATTTATTTGGGGTAAATAAACTGATTATGATTATCTTAATGTACCCAGAAGAGTAACATAATGGATGTATTACTTTCACTAATACACAATACATCCATGAATATATATCAAACATTTGTCAGACCTTCAAGGCTTGGGAGTAATTATACTAACTACTCCAAGGTCAGAACGATTAATTTGCACCAAATTTTTCAAAGTTCAACTTTCAGTCTTTTGATCAATATTATATATTCCCCTTGAAAAAGATACCAAATTTGCACATAACAGGGTGCATTCATTTTAATAATTTGAACCATGCCCCGACCCCTCCCTTACCCCGTAATTGAAGGTATGTTTAATTGGTTGTAATTGTATGGGATTTCGTCTGCTACATTTATTGTAGTCTGTTTACTATTTTAACAGTGGGTTTGGTGTCATGATAGAATAATTACCAACAGATTGCCCACAACTGCAGTACTCGTGTAAATAATTGTGGTTCATTTGAGTGTACGTGTAGTCAAGAGGTAAACGGAAACAAACTGGAATTTGATACCTGTAGTTGTACTAGTTACGTTTTTACTAGCCTGGTCTCCTCGTTTTCGTTTGCTCTTTTCTGCACCAGACGACTCAATTGGTTTATGTTTTGTGAAACTTTCAATAAGCGTTCTTTGTCTCAATCGTTTACCTCGCCCAGGCTCACTACTTTTGTTGCTCATTCTTTACGATATTGCGAAACTGTTTGCAATGTCATCCGACAGCTTAGAGTTAGGAATGCGATGTAAACAAAAGTCAAAACCCGTTGTACAAGCAGAGCGTTCCCCGTATCGTCTGCTACACAGAGCTTTTCAGTCCTTGTAGCGCTCTTTTCCAGCTCACGAAAATGAATCAAAATCAAATGCTATTTACTGCACAGCATTTGGAGAAAACTATACTTTTACTGTATGCTACTTGGACAAAACACACTGACGAAAGCATTTCTTAACCTCAGATGACTGGGAGTCGCCATGATGAATCTCGCGTGAAGTGGCAGCACTGGCGAGATTTAACGTTATTGCCTCGTCTTCGACCTTTCTTTTTGCTGGGTTCAAAACCATACAAATATGGTGAGTGGATGACAACATTTCATCTGCGAAAATCTAATGAATCGTCCGATTAATCCACAATCTTCTCTCATATTAAATAATAGAAATATGTGTAGGATATCAAAAACATGTTATTTAATGAAAATATTCACATTTATACATCTTAAACGTTGAAGGAAGTAGGGGGTGCGCTCAGCAAATGGTCATATCAAAATAATGGCCGCCTCCATGCGATAACCATTTTTGACATGGCATTGCCGAAATAGTCGTATTCTATGTGTTTAAAACATAATTTCGTTCCACCGATAATAAGAATGTATGTACTGTACCACACATTTTTCGAATGAATGCCAGAGTTTCAACGCAACAATGAAAAAAAGGTTGATTTTTGGCACTTGTGTACTCAAAACACACCCGGCTTGCCTTTTTTTGGCAGCAATGCATGTAGCTGCGATACAAGTTTCTAGTGGTTATGCTGTGTGTAAAGAAACAAGGCTTCACTCACCGTCTATCACTGATCTGCACTGATGTTGATCCAATAATTATGTCAGCTGACAATGTCAAATTAGTGACAGACATGCAACCAGTATTATCAATGTGACCAAGTATCATGGTTCAGTGTATTTGACCAGTTATATTATTTTAGTAGTAAATTCAAGACTGTTTTGACGTTATAAAGCAAGTATTGCTGCCAAATATTAAAACATGAACAAGCTCTTGTATTGCTGTTACGCAGCCAACATGTCAAAATTGAAATCATGCCATGAATAGTAATCATGTATTTACTTCTTTTCTCTGTTCAGGGTGACTCAACGTGTACGCTGAGAACTCGCAAATTTCTAACAAACCGCTTGCTGTGCCGCAAGCAAATGGTAAGTTTACATTTTACATTACTCTCATTGTCAAAGACATATTACCTTTCCTCTCTGAATAAGTAAAATGCAGAGGTTTTGAAAGCTGCCTGAACGACATGCATTTTCAATGAAGGGAAAGGGAATTCTCGCATTTTGATGATGACTTCAATAGTAAGTTCTTATATAAGTTATGCAGCAATATCAAAAAAATGGCAGACTGTTGTTTTGTGTTAAACTGCAAGATCATCATGTTGTTGAGCCCTATCAGGCTACTAAATGACACGAGTAAAAGCTGATGTTGTGGCACGAATGTTGTATCTTACACTCTAACTTATATCTGGTGGAAAACTTTAAATGCAGCCAAAGGAAATGTACGGATAATTGGCAAAAGCACATTTGATGACAAATATTCCATGTTTGACATTTTATTCATGTTTTCATTCACAGGTTGTAGATGTGTTACATCCAGGACGTGCTAC
This sequence comes from Glandiceps talaboti, assembly GCF_964340395.1. Lineage (NCBI taxonomy): Eukaryota > Metazoa > Hemichordata > Enteropneusta > Spengelidae > Glandiceps > Glandiceps talaboti. The sequence goes on from NC_135570.1 coordinate 8,787,476, forward strand.
TGTACCAAAGACAGAACTTAGAGAAAAGTTAGCTAAAGTGTACAAAACCACCCCCGATGTCATCTTCTGTTTTGGATTCAAGACTCAGTTTGGTGGCGGTAAAACTACCGGATTTGCCCTTATATACGATACCTTAGACTTTGCAAAGAAATATGAACCCAAGCATCGACTTGGAAGGGTAAGCTGTGTTAAAGTATAGACACAAATTCACTACATTTAGTCACTTGCTCTCATACACTATACCTTCATCTTAGCAAATAATCAACTTGGAAAGGTTAGATATGTTGAAATTTTGGCTACCAATTCAGTTATATCTGTTACTAGTGTATATCTTCAAATGTGCAAATAATTGACTGAAAAGGGTAAGCGATGTCGAAAGTTTAGACATTAATTCACTATATGTATTCATTTACTCTGACACATGAACTGAGAATTGTTACTGTGTAGAAAGTTTCAAAACTAATTCATGCCATTTGCTTTACTCTTGTACACAATTCCATCATATAAGGGTGAAAGCAGTGACTCTTTAATGTGTAATAAATCTACATTACTTGCTATGAAAGACCTAGGAGCAATTTTTAAATTCTATCTTTTGTACAGCATGGACTCTATGAAAAGAAGAAGGTAACTAGAAAACAAAGAAAAGAGAGGAAAAACAGACAGAAGAAAGTCCGTGGTACTAAAAAGGCAAAGGTTGGCCATGGCAAGAAGGTATGTTGAATTTTGTACATGTCTAATACTATAAAGAATTTGGTCAGCGACTGACCTAAACGTATATTATTTATTTATTAGTATTTTGAATGTGAATGAATTGTTACTTCAATTTGTTGTCAAACCCATAAGGTATTATAAACCAATCACAAATGGATAGTTTTCATGATGGATTTAGATGCATCTATCTAAAAGGGATTGAGCCATTGCCATGTGAAATCATGATCTAACTTTAGGTTTTAATAGCAAAAGTTTTTAGAGTTTGTGAAGAGAACTTGGTCAAAATCCACCAGTATGAAGGTGTACATTGTAGCTAGGCTATTATGACTTGTCTTGCATTGACACACACATAAAGGTAATTCATGGATATATCATAATGCATAAAATAATTGTGCTATCAACAACGTCAACATCTATGCCGAAATCAACCTAACCTGTTTGTATTTTCTTGTCATTTCTCTACAGTAATTGAAGGAACAGAAGAGACATTGGGAAATATTTGTATTTTGATGGTCATCTGAAGGTCGTCCGTATTCAAATGTAATAAATTCTATCTGTTACACCCAAATAACTGCAGTTCGTATGTATTTTGTGACTACACTATACATAATAGACTAAAAATCAGCCGTTGTGAGGGCCCTTCTCATCCTTTTCCACAAAGGGGATAGATGGAGAGGACACTCCCAATAATGCATTTTACAGTCTACACAAACACAACACAAAAGAAGTTTTTAAAGTTTCTGCATGGACAAGAATGGAATTTTATTGACATCCAAAATCATTCATCTGAAATGAAATATTTGTTGGCCATTGAAACAGTATTTGGAATTTTATGTGTGGTATTACCAAACTTGTTAAGGGAATTGTACCCCTTTCATCAGATGAATGACTTTGTAAGATGTCAATGGGAATCCGTTATTATCCATAGCTGAACGTGAAATGGACACAAACACTGGATGGTTAGTATTCTTAAAGCCTACTTGACTATAATTAACAGTTGGTTGAACTCAAAAGTGGTACTCAGGCCAAATATGAGGTTTAATGATTAAATAGACTTAGTATTGTATGTGGTCTGACAGGTTGATAATGTACAGGATCAGGCATCAGGGGTTGCACTTCTCATATTTTTCCAGCAATGATACGGATGCCTCCCTCCCCCTTACACACATATTTTACAGTCTAATGCCAAGTGTGCTAATGCCAGAAGATAACTTTGAATCTCATAAAAGATATGTATCTACATTAAAATTGTACTAGTTTTGTTTGATAAATTCAACTGTGCCACATTTATTTAGTGTTAATATTGAAAATAATTTCCTAAATTTCTTGTAACAGTCAACCTTTTGAAATGAGACCAATTCAAAAGATGGAACATTAGAAGTAGTTTGGGTAGGGTTGATCCAAGTCAATGTTACGAATATTAGGCTGTAACAACCAATCTTTCAATCTAGTGATTACCCCCATCAACAAAAACATGGGACAAATTTGAAATTACTGGTGATGGTTAACTATGTTGTATTCCGGAAGTGGAACATTGGAACTAGACATTCCAACAGTGTGGCAATTGACATTCCTGGTGGTTTCCAGTAAGAGTTGAATCTTTATATGGGCAAAATGAAACATGTATAAGGAATTCCAATATCACAGAACTTTCACCTGGTAAAGTATTATGAATGCCACCTTAGCAGCAACTATCTCATATATCTTGCTCACCTGAATACCAGCAAGATCTAAAGGACGCAACCAACGTTACACATGTGTTGATAATCCTAGCTGGATATTTACATAGTACAGAAGTTGAAGTAGAAAATACTTAGTAGATCTGAGCTGTACACATGAAGAAAACACAAAAGACTTAACTTCAATCACGCAAGTGAGGTTTCAACATAAAATTTACTTTAATTTCACAGGAAGCCACATAACCATGAGCACCATATAAATAAAATGTGATATATATTAAAAACTATATATGTAAAGAAACACTGGAAGAAAGTGTCATAAAATACAAAAAACATTGCACATAATTGTCCCATTGTTAGCCTTTTGCTGTAAAATTGTAATGAATGCTGTTCATCCATAAAAGTTGATTTACTGAGTGAAATGACAGCAAGGAGTGCTGCTTACCATAGCAATAACTAATAATAACAAGGTTAAGTGTTTTTGGCTTGGCAAGTCATGTCACTTCACCCTACTCTGTCTCAATCACCTACCCTGACGCAGATTACAGATTGAACCCCCTAGAATGCCGTGCACATGACTACATAAGGTTCAGTCATTTTTCCCATCAAATTGCGTTTTATATTCAATGAAAACATTATACTTTAACATGTTAAACACTTGGTATGAATGACATGAACAATTGTGACAAATCATGCAAATGTTTTACTGAGTGATAAGAGTTGTATTGGCCTGTGTACAGTGCTGTCAAGATACATCATTAGCTAGTTGTTGTACCTCCTAGCCCTCGTCTTCTCAGCTTGTCTTGATTACATTGTCAAAACTGATAATGATTTGAACATTTTTCACCCCATAGCCTGGTTGATGACACTGGGTAGTCCCTTCAACCATGACAACTCATCAAACCATTATTAATCATGAGTAAATTATGCAAATGTACATGCATTGCTAAGTGTAGGAAAAGCAACACCATGCACATGTAGTGGACATGTGATAATTTACATGTTCTTTGCATATGATTATGTAAATTTAACATCAGTTCTTGATATCGGCTTTTGGGGGTGTTGCATTAACTGTTTGAAAACGTCACAGCAAGCAGAGATTACAAGGGCTTACGCTGTATCTCTACGGTGCCATAAACAGGCTAGAGGTGTATCTGGTATAGCTCAGAACACTTGCATGTAATACAATCACCATGGATTTAAAAAGCTTAAAGTAGCAAGTGAGAGAAAGAAATCAAGGTTACTATGACGATCAGATTTGCACCAATCTGACTGACTCCATATTTGTGTGAGACATGATATGCACAACAAACAGGAAATGTTATTACATCATATCATGAAAAAATAACCACAAAAGGTGATCCGCACCCATAAATATACGTCAACAGTCCATTGTATGGAATAAATATTTGATTTAGCTCAGCCTTTAAGTAAAATTACATAGATAAATGTCTTCTTTTACAGTAACTAAAGGTATGAGTGTAAAGCATGATTCAAAATCTGTAATAAACTGGAAACAAAATTCTGTGAAAATGGTGGAAAATGATGAATAGCAATGTATTGACAATAATAAATTAAAAACTTTATAAATTGTAAAAAAAATGGAAATTATACTTTTAAGTACATAACTTTATATTTACTGGTGTAAAAAATGAATAATATATTAAATATCTCAGTAAATAGGTTCTTAAAAGCAGCACCTCGCAGAAAACTCAAAACCCAGTATCTTTAACCAAGTACATGTACTTTGGAAATCAATGTTTCGGTTTACTAAGATAGACACAAACTATTGTTGTAACATGATGATCAGCAATTGAATGGATGTTGGGTTTATTAACACTCACAGTAGGGTGGCATTTCTGATGACTTCTGTGATCTATCTTGCAGTGTATATTTTGAGGACTTCCATGTTTACACTATCTTGACCACAGGGTGATTATATTCACACAACAGAGGAACTGCTATCACCCACTTATGTAATCTACCACATAGAACAACAACAATAGCTTTAGTTTGTGTCTACTTTAGTAAACTGAGACCTTGAGTGTCAAAATAGTACATGTATGATTTGTTGGAATATTGTGAAATGTCATCTTATTGTAGCTCCAACAAATTCAAGACTGAAATATACAAATTAATAATTCATAAATAACTAAAATGATATCAAGGTTATGCAAATAATTATGTGATCCAGACTTTGCCTGATATGATCAACTGCTAACTCACATAAATCTGGAAATGGGTAACTATGTCATGTTCTCATTGTGGATCTGGATGTGACTCCACTTTGCACTACATTATTTAATTGTCGGTTGAAGTTGCCCAAAGTTAGTACTAATTTGTTCATTTTGCCACATCCTAGTTCAAAGCTGTGTGTGTGATATCGAATCATCGCTTCACCCTGTCTAGCTCAACGAGAAATCATGAACCAAAAGTTGTCTGGTCTAAGTCATCAATCAGCACACAAAGTTGTTTGTCCAATCAGTGAACCCCAACTATTATAGTGAAGTAAACAGCGTGTAAGTAGCATCCTGAGCTGACTAATATACCATATTTGGACATTACATAACTTCCCAAGAAACACTAACTTTATGAGAGACTGTGTTATTGGTTAGAATTTTGTGATTGATTAACAAAGACATGATGTTAATGACTGTGTGGGTGGCTGTGGATGAATTTTAAATTGCATCTCAAGCATCTCTGGACTTCTAGAGTAATGAATTTGACTATGCTGTGAGTGGAGGTGTAAATCGTAACAATACCATATAAGGACTAGACTATCTGATATAGCGTTATCACTCCCTTTTGTGACTAATCAGCTTCAGTTTGAGTGCATAATTGTAAAGTGCAAGAATGAATTGACACTGATACTAGGACAAGCTTATAGTGGAGACTGGAGAGTGAAGTGAAGTTACAGATCTGTATTAAACACAGACAGGCTAGACAAAAATGGCATGCAAAGAGAATACTCAATACAAATAGAACAGCACTGCAAACCTGCTATGTTACAATAGGAATGAGTTATACAACCTGTGAAACACACTGGTTTGTTAGCTTGTTTTGTGGTAAGCAGGAATGAGGCAAGGTTCATGCAAAGACATGTACATTGTACAATGTGTCGCTAACTTATCAAAGTATAAACACCACAGGAGCTAGGATCCCAAAACTCTGTTTACTGTTAGAATGCTACACATTATAATGATCAAGTATGACTATTACTGTTTACATTATAACTTCCAAAGATATAAACAAACTGATAAAAGCACCATGTAAACTTACATTAGAGGCACCCATTCTTGTTTTTGTATCAGATTGTTGTTTTTACCTTATTTTGTCTTTTGTGTGAAATCTTTCCTTGTCTCAATATAAAGCATATGCACTAGTGTTTTTAATGGGTTGTAAATCCAAAATATTCATGCACCCCTCTATCAATCAAAGGGAGATAAGTATAGATGAAGTATAGGTCCCTAGTATTTTACTGCCATTCCCCCCACTGAGGCATTGAATTAAGTTAATTAGAATACCCCCTCCCATCCCGCCCCTCTCAATCAGGTTTCCCAAAACACTGTTGTAATATATTAGAGTGAGCGGAACATTCTAAATATTTGAAGCAATGAGCACTTATGCAATGAACATGTGTGAGGGCGCCCTGTCATGACAAACCTTACTGTCATATAAACACATATGACTGATGCTACTTGACGCTAAACACACATTCTAAGGAATATATTACCCCAATGTATATATATATGATTATGATTTTGCTGTTTGTATGAAGCTCTATATTGCACAAGTTTGTAAAGGTGGTATGTAATCAAATTCCATCAGACCCCCCCCCCCCCCTTGAATTACCAAGTCCCCAAACGTTGTGATTGAATCAGAAAAAGACACTAAATTTTCCCATTATTTCCTGTTACTAGTATAATTTTAAACTTTACCAAAAAACACCATTGCTTCATTGTTGATTATCTCGCCTCCAAAGAGCCACAGTATTCTTTGCAACAGTTACATGAAATTTTACAAAAACAAAAGTTTAATATTTGTCATTGTAGGTGTAAAGGCTGAGCATTCCTTGGAAAAATTAATATACACTTATAAACTTCTTTAAGTGGTTTGGACTAAATTACAATAAAATTAAAAAGTTAATTATTATATGTTTCTAATAGCTTATACTGTATCAAATTAAAACAAAATCAACTGCATTTTTTTGTTTGCATCTGTGGTTTATATATTGAACTGAACTGAACCAAAATTAGATAAATATATTTTTTTGGGGGGGGGGGGGGGGGGGCAGCCTTTCAATATTTTCTTTTCTTTTCTTTTCAACTTACATGACAGTTACATTGTCCCCTGAAGGCAGTGGTATTTTACTGAACAAGATTAGAATGGTTTAAACTGTATGTTATATATCAATTCCTTATACTGGTTTGAAAGAAATATCCTAAAATGGCAGTGTTATAAATAGACTTTGTTGCTTTCAACATTATGATAAAATAAGCAGCATATACTAACAATACAAGACATTATATAAATAAGTTACACTCTCATATTTTTTTCACGAATGAATGCAAGCATCATGGTGAGATAAAATAAGTTTAGCCATGATTTGCAAGGAATATCCGATGAGTAATGCTCTACCATCAAAAAGGAAATTTGAGACTATACCCCGACTTCTCCGTTTACAGTGGATTTCAAAATAATGTTCAGCTTCTCTGTTTTGAAAACAATCACCCAGATCTTAATAAGAAACTGGACATGCTACACATTAATACAGTTGCAAGATGTCAATTTACAGCTACATCTAAATGCAACACATGTTAACCATTTAAATGAATGTACTGCAACAACACACAAACACACGGGTGCCAATGTTTTGACATCTGCATTTGATGTCTGCATGGTGGCACATCAGCTCATTTCATTTACACAAAATGTTTCAATCTTGCTGTAGCATGTATAGTTTCCTATTATCTTCTGTATGGTTGTATCTCAAACAGAGAAGCTGTATAGTATTTTGAATTTCACTGTAAAAGCCGACTGTCCATGTATTTGTATTGCACACTAGTTACTCCATATATTGAAAAATAAATGGAAACTTCTATTTTATAATAAATAGCAGTGGAAGGTTGTAGGATATTGCACTTTTCCCCTCATTGCAAATACTATAATAGTACTTCCTACTCCATGTAAATGTCTTCAGTGGGATGTGTGTATTCCAGGAATTCATCATAAAAAGATCGAAAAGCTCTCCTGAAATATAAAATGTAAATAAAAGTATTAATAAGTGAACCAATCTGAGCCTTTGTTATACCACCATAGTCACTTCATATATAACTCAAACTCTCTCAAGATCTATCAGTTTCAAGCATTTCAAATCATTCTTACCCAAAGGCTTCAGCAACTGGTTTGGATGATTGTCCTTCGTCAGCTATGAACACATGGCAAGCAAATCTTCTTTCTGAAGGATGTTTTGTGATGAAACCAAAATATCTGGAAGAGGAATTCTAGAACTTAGTTATGATTCAAAATGTTCCAAATTCACATATTTTCAGAGGTCAAGAAATGTTGAAGCCAGAGCAAGAGAGTGACGGTGTTTACATTGAGTGGATGGGTTGCCTGTTGGCTTTTAGTCATACAGTGAAAACATGCATGTAGCTTGTTACATCACTTGTTATTCTTGGAGTCATCACAAGGGCATCCATTTTTCAAGTTCCAGGAAAAGCATAAAAAGTTGAATTGACCGTTACTCTTTGGTTTGTCATTATGTTGTGAAAAAAGGGTAACACAACAGGCACAAAACAAACAGTACAAAAAGGTGCCAACTAACAGCTAACTAAGTAGTCATGTGGCAAAAGAAACAACGATCGGAGAGGGTGCCCTTGTGGGTCCGTAATTAGTAAATTTTCCATAAGATGAAAAATAGAGATCGTGTAAACTTGTAAAGGTTTTAAACCAAAAACATGAGATTTGAAAATATCTAAAGCTCAACTTAAACACTGTCTCTCTCTTGCTCTGGCTTCAACATTTCTTGACCTCTGAAAATGTTTGAATTTAGAACATATCTGGTCTCTAAATTTTTCAAATGATTTCTGGATCTTTGAATTTTTACAATACAATACAATACAATACAATACAATACAATACAATACAATACAATACAACGTTAGCAGAATCCTATCCCCCCCCCCCACCACTACAAAGTATTATCATAAATGACAATAGAATTGAGACCAACCTGTCATTTTTAGGATGATATCCACAGAATGAAACATTCTTTAAAGTAAAGAAATGATTGTGTGTTGATTTTCTGTCCCCTTTGTTACCTAGGATTTTTCCCATCTTCTTCCTGACACTCTCCTTTTTCTACAAGAAAAATAATAATTGGAAAAAAGTTTGTGAATTCACTGGCAACACAATGCAACTTGTTTTGCAGAAATATAGTCTTTAAACAAATTTGAAATGTCAAATTAAACATAGTTGTTTAGAATACGGTACTACATGTACAGTATGTAGACTGACAGATCAACCATTGTGGGCACGGTCTAATCTCCCTTTCCCCAGACTGGCTGATAAGTCCAGACTGATGATGTCATTATAGTCTATCTACTATGAGGTGTTATGTTAAAGGGGAACACCACTCAAGGAAATAAAGGTATATTGATAAACTTTGGATTCTGGATAGTCTGTAGGTATGCCGTTATGGGGCACCCTCACACATTGGCCAACCACTTCTGTAAGAGGAGACCAGTGAGGGCGGAACGTCACAATGTATCTTACAGTCTAGATTCTGGAGTTATTGCATGATTTCACATCACACATGTCATGGATAAGCATTGTCTAATGTGAGTCACTAGAGATGCATATGCAAGACTAGAACATTAATTTTCATGACTGTTTTATTTGGAGGTTTCTGGAGTCGTGAATATTTTTATTCAGTTATTACATATGCATGTCTGCCGACTCCCATGACTATGATGTATCCTTCACAAGGACTTTCCACTGAACAATGAGGAACAAGTTTCAAGATTTTTCACACCAATAAGTATATATGATCATGAAATGCCAGAATAAAAGTATATATCAGTGTCTGTATTTCCTGAAGTGATACTCCCCTTTATGTAGCAAGACAATCACTACAGGAAGGGTAAAACAATCTTAACACTGAGGGGTAATTTAACATTCCAAGTTTGATTTTAATACACAATGTTAATGTTACGCAGAGAAAGACTTACTTCAGTGTCAGAACCAGACCCCTCCTCCTCTCCACCATCAGACTGGCAATTAAAAGATTATAGACAGAAAGAAGAACAGAGATGTAAAGCAGAGAGTTGGGATAGGTACATGCTTGGATATTCATCTTTACAATGCATGCAAGAAGGTACATTATGTAGTGCTCTAAAGGGACACCTTCCTGGAGTAAATTCACCAATATCAAAATTCATGTATTTCAAACTGTTGATATACAAGGTGCACCAGCAGGTAATTGATTAAAATACTGTATATTCCATTTTTTAAAGTAGCTACAACATCCTCTACATCCTCATCCACAATGTCAGTCTCCTCGGGTTTTTTCTCTATGAATTCTGTGTTTCATGTTATAATCACCTGTGATAGTTTTGGTTTAGACTGATCTGTCATCCTAATACCCCTCACACTGATTTCAAGTAAACACAATGTGGGTGGGCTGCTTGTTATGGTCATCCTCCTAGCTGTAACAATCTGTAAACCAAGATTACAAAATTAATATAGTATTGTAACTTATATGACATGTAACCAGGTTGTTGAATAAGAGCACAACACACTCGGACTTATAGTATACACCATGATTCAGACACTTAAATATGTGTCTCAGGGACAAACTTCACTGAAAATCATAGTCCTTAAAACCTCTCCAAACTTTGCCACAAAGTTTGCTTCTGCTCCCTTTTAAAAAATAAAGACATTTGGGGTCCACTGTTTTGTTTACAATCATTGGCCACATTTTATTTTCCCATACGTAACAACATCCGGCAGCCATATTGAATTCTAAAATAGATTAATATTGACAATTTAACCATACTTTGAAAAGTTGTACAGTGACCCTGGAGAAAATTCATACAGTGACCTGGATTTTTTTTTTGAGTTAACTGAGAATAGGTTAGAGTTTTCTTGAACATAGTGATATAAAAAAATTATGAAACAATTTATATCGGATTTAAATGCATTTCACGTTAATTTAAATTTCATTGTGTGTCAAAGTGTTTTCACTAAGTTTCACAGAATGAAAACAATTCTCATTTTCCAGAAGTATTTGTAAAGCATATCGCCTACAGACTTCATGCCTTGTCAATGAAAGGGAATTCTTGATGTATTTATGGCTGAGATGGGTTATTTATCACTGTGACACACTGAATACTTGCCCTTATAGGGTCAGTGCATAATCACAAATATATGGCAAGTACACCACAACATGATACCGTCAGTGACAAGTTGTGCACACTCACATTACAAGACTATTATAGGAAAACAGTATTATCATGAGGGAAACTTTAGCAACATCATTCAATAAAATTAAATAGAATATTAATCAACCAAATTAATAATATGCAGATTAGAGTAAAAATGGTTTCATCACCATCGATCTAAAGTTACCTTTTGCATAGCTTTGCACAATACATCATTGCCTTTATGAGCAATTACTTCTGAAGAACCAAGAAACTTGAGGAGAAACTTATCAAGGTGTCGTGGCCTACCATTCAATCCTGAAATGATAAAAGATAATTTGAATTTGAAATTATAAGAAGTTAATGATTTGCAAGAATGACATTCAGCGTGAATGTTGAAATACTAAATTTCCTTGTCAGTACTATGACAACAGAGATTGTATACTTTATGTTTGATATTTGTATACTTTATGTTTGATATCAATGACAATGTTGTGTGGAAATATCTTATTCACTTTAAATTTTACTTTATTTCTCTAAAGCACTTGGAAATGAAGGAAAATTCATTGAAACTAAGGGGTTATAAAAGTACACAAGATGAATATCTAAGGGTGAAATTTCATCATTATTATTCTTTGGCTGTGGAGCACTAGGTGATGACAAGTTGTCTCCAAGTACAACGATCATTAGTAAGTGCAGCAATGTGATCTACTTGCAACATGCCCTCAAAATGCCCTGGTAAATGATATATCATGTGAGATATGATGTGCATTGGGTGAATACATCTTGAATTATCAATGTCTCAAACAATTATTCTGACTGGCTGCCATTGACACAAATTCAAAGCCCAATGGGTGCCTTGACTGTAGAGAGGTAGCAAACTGACTTTCCACTGTATCTGTAGGGCTTGGATCACACACACATTTTTTCCATTGAATGCTTTGGTGATGAAAATGTACACCCTTTATGTCAAAGCACTTTTCAATAACTTTGAAGTTAAATTCTCACTTCATGAAAGGGTGGCGTTTCTGGTTCCGTGTACATGACGGTCACACAGCGGAATTGCAATTCCGGATTTGCTACAATACCTAGTGTGACCGTCATGTATTTGGAACTGGAAACACCACAATTTTGTGCAGTGTCTGAGACGGAGGCAGCCATGTTGGAAAAAGAGTCATCATCGATAGTATATTAGGATATCTGTGATTGGTGAACTTGCTGCTGGCTAATGACAGGCTGTATCCGGTTGAGGGCGATCTAACTTATATGAGTTTCAATGACTTTCCTTCAAGGCTTTTGACAGTGATCGAGATGGATATTGTAGTCATAATGCCTTGCGTATTCAAGATGGGGTGATTTTACTGTTACATGTAGCAAATTACTCCATTAATCATATCTGTACTGAAATATCACACCTGGTTCTGTTTCTGTCTCTTCTGACACTTCCCTCACATAGACACTTGGAAAACAGCCCTCAGCACCACTGCGTAAATTGACACCTTCATACCATAAATCTGCACACATTGCTTCCACATATACAGGATCCCCTATATCCAGTTCTATTTCATCATCATGTCTTGTCAGAAATCGAAACATGGTTAAATGTGTCTGTTGTCTGATTACTCCGTTGATACAAAGAGTTGCTGGAGTAAAGCCACTTTTCTTTTTGCTCGGAGAACCTGTTATCCAAGAATTGAAAACCAAGAGGAAAATTTATAAATTTGTGATAGAGTATGACGTAGCATGTACAATGTATGTATATAGATCAAGAATGGGCCGCTATAGTATTTGTTCAGATTGGCTTTCATGGTCTTACTATTTCCTGAATCATGACACTGTCTTGGTTTTGGATAACCTCTTGGGATAGTTAAAGTGGCACTTAAGCTTTTTACTCAAGTTAAAATACTTAAAATAAAACCCCATTTCAGTATAATGCTAATGTCAATGCATGCCTTCTATCACATTATAATTGCTATGGCATTGTTAGAACAGTTGATTATATAGTAGGGATTCCTGAACATTTGTTTATACCTATGATAACTTACGTCAATGGATCGTTTATAGGTCATATCGTAATACCAGGGTTGAGTTCAGTCAATTGCAAGTGGTATACTCTAGTCAGTACAATAATGCAAGTACCCTAGCTTTAAATATGTAAAATCTATGTCTAAATATGTATAAATTCTGCTTGTGCCACTTTAAGATCAATTAATAAATATATGCCATCTTCATTAAACTTAAACTTAAACACAACATGTTACAGGAATACTGTAACAATTTTGTCATAGTTATTGTTCTCATTATCTATTGAATGTTATATACTTGCTGCAGCATTGACTAATAATCAAACCTTATCAGCAATCCACAACTTCACAAATTTGGTGAATAGACTGCACTGCTTTCTCATACTTAGTCTATTAGCAGTACATGTACACAAGGATGTCAACTCATGTACACAGTACCATCAATGACTAATACTACTAGACAAGTAATTTAGCCTGAGGGATTAATTGAACCATTTCTGTTAAACGATGCAGGTGTGTTTTTCTGCTGGCAAAGTCAACAAAAAATAGCAAAAAAATTCTCAGCTAATGACAGTGGTATTCTAAGAGTAAAACAACCTAATAGTGAATTGTATTTTAAAGTTTTAATATCAAGATTTTAATTTTTTCTGAAATGAAGTGTTTTATTTTAGCATTGACTATAATCATAATGCTACCACCACCATCACCACCACCACCCCCACTACCACCACCACCACCACCACCACCACCACCACCACCACCACCACCACTACCACCGTGGTTGTTCTATGCTATGTCAAGCAAATCAAATAAATTACCATCAACTTGGCCTTCATTTTTGTTAAAAAGATTGCTCAGTTTGGATTTACTTGGATTTTTGACAGTAGGACTTGAGTCTTCTAATAACAGTAAATTTCCTGCTGACAACATGGGTTTGTTTTCTCGACTTGTAGAATCAAATTGAAAGCCTGGACTGTCTGTTGGTATGACAGTAACTTCAGGTGGAATTGGAGAATGACCATATTCTGCTTGTTTATCTGTTTCTACTTCTGCTTCCTTCTTTTCTGCTTGTTCAATCTCAGCCTGTAAGCTATCTGATTCACAAAATAAGAAAAAAATGTAAAAATGAAATGATTGTGATAAAACTACAAATTTCAAGATGATTTTTTATGAAAACAATATATAAGACATATTAATTTCAATCTCCTAGAAGTAAGGTTCTGTCTAAACTGTCAGGAACGTTAGTCTGCCATTAATATTCATATTATAAGCATACCAGCAGAATTTCATGATTTTTTTTTACAACTATACAAAAATAACCCTGCAATATGTGATTGTATATAATCAATCATAAACATTATGATCTATCTTATATGTAAATAATACACCAAATGCATAAAAAAGACGACAAACTCCATAAAATTGATATTATAGTAAATATTGTGTACCTGTAGTGGCTGGTACAGGGATTTTAGGTAATTGTCTTCCATTCCTTTTCTTCTGTCTGGGTGTTGTTGTCACTACTTCTGTGTCATCAGTACCTTCTATGAAAAATTTCTGTAAGATCAATTTCAGCAAAAAATAAAAAGTCATAATTTGGGAGAAAAAATAATAATAATAATTGACCTGTAATTGATGCCATTTTAGATTAACTTCCTCCTTCTACCTACTGATATGTTAAGTACTAGGGTAATTATAACCTTTGTTACTATCTTCATAAGACAAGATTTTTGGTATCATTGATTTCTCCCAATGATTTAATATATTACTACTTAGCCTCAAGTGTAATATCAACCCCCTGCCCCCACCCCTCATAAAAATATCAATGACCAGAATTTCAAATACCAATCTATCTATATTGATGGATGGATGGATGGATGGATAGATAGATAGATAGATAGATAGATAGATAGATAGATAGATAGATAGATAGATAGATAGATAGAGATAGACAGACACACGGACAGACAGACAGACACAGACAGACAGACAGACAGACAGACAGATACAGACAGACAGACAGACAGACAGACAAATACTATTGATTTGTTGAATGGGTTCAAAACGTTCCTTACTTTCAATCCCAAGAGAAATGTTTTCAGTAATGTTTCATTGTGAGTGAATTGTGACTAACACACTATTTTCAAGATGCCAGCAGTGTGTGTGTGTGTTGTGTGTGTGTGTGCATATGTCTATGTGTGTGTCTGCCAGCAATTTGTGTATGAATATATGTATACACCCATATGTACAATACATATTAACCTAACAATTATACGCTTGCACATGACATGATAGTGGTTTTTTATGACATTGCAGATACAAATATTTAAAGATATTGTGCCATCCATATTGTTCTTAATTGCCATAATATCAAGGTGAGGTGAGCTAAGATACTGAAGATACTCAATCCAAATGAAGATGTTTTTGTGCGAACCTCCAGAAGTACTCGGATGTAATTTAACCTCCTGTATCACACGAAAATCATGTAACTCACACACTGCTATTCCCACACCCGTTCCCCTCCCCATACACTATATCCCCACACCATCCCCTTCTCACACACTATTCCCCCATCCCTTCCCCACCTTATGCTTTTTTTTTACAAAGAGACTGTCTCGAGAGACTGTCCAAGCAATGATACAAAGATATTCACAGGCTATGCAAACATCATGGGTCATGCAGAGATCAAGAAAAAAAAAGAAAAAAAGAAAGAAAAAAAGAAAGAAAGAAAGTGGTGAATGAAAATCAGAATTTCGCTGCTCATAAGTAACAAATTTCCAGGCCCGAGGTTCTGTGTGGCATAGGAGTTATTGTACTTACAGTTTCTCCTGTTACTTCCGATTCCTCTTTAAAAATATTCAACATCTGTTTAGGACCTCTGTCACTTGGTTCACTTTCACTATCCATAATATCTAGTTTAATCATTTCTGCATGTAAATGTGTAGAATCTGATGGCTGTTTAGGTTTACACCTTTTATGTTCAGCTGAGGAAAAAAATACAAAAGGAAAATTATTTTTCTGACAATCTTTTATGCTCTGGTCAGCATATCTTAGTATAAAGACATCCTCTGAATATTTTAGGAAAAGCATTTACCCTTCTGCAATTCTATTTTTAAATGAGTCTTGATTTTCAATTTTATCTTGTTTTTTTTATCCGTTCTTTTATCCTCTTTCTTTTTTTTTTACCCTGTTTTTAGGAGTGCTCATGAATAGTTATATTCCAATGTTTCTATACATATGGCAATAAAATATCTGATTCTGAATCTGAATATGAATATGAATCTGAGTCTGATTTTTTCTTTCAAAATCTGTACAAGGACTGACAAGAAGTGTCCTCCGAGTCAGCAGTTGAGACTGAAGATTAGGAAGGGATAACCACGATGTTGAAAAGCTGGGTTGTGGGACTGCTGGTAACTCAAGCCAAGATTTGTAGCGAAGACAAAATTCCCAAAATGAAAAACTGACAAAAATAAAACTTAGAGACATTTACATGTACAAACAAAAATAAATGTTGATCATGAAGTATTACTATACTCACAGAGTCAAACAATTCATGTACAATAGAAAGTATGTCAAAATCAATAACATCTTGATCAGTAACAACTTCATCACTGTTTGCACTGTGATCAGAAGTGGTTTAAAATGCAATTTTTACTTTATATAGAGGACATTCTAGACTAGAATCATCACTGTCACCACGCCTTTAATAGCTTGTAACACATGCTGGGAATTAGGGGAGAGTCCACAATGGCCTATATCTTTCATTGTGAGGGCAATCAGGTGTCACTCAATGGGACTTTGAATCCCCCATTTCCTTGTTTTGAGGAGAATGTACATACATGTTCTATTAATATTACATTGCTTGTAATTGTTGTGTCAATACTTGTGTTGTAAACATCTCTGTTTGTAAATCTCAAATGGAGAATGGAAACATGGGCATTAAAGCTACTGGAATGTTTTTTGAAATTGGTTTGTTATTGTAATGACATAATCCTGATATCATACACAGTCACTATTGATTCACCTATGGGTAAACATATGTACATATGTACGTGTGTAGCAGTACACATCGTATGGTGCAATATATCCAGTCAAATTGGGTCCACACCCCAATAATAAACACCCCAGTGAATCATGATCTTAAGCACACTGAGACACAAGGACATGGACGAACGGAACCTGTTACAAACAGCAAAAGTAAATTTTTTGTGTGAATATGAACTATTATGTAAAGTGACCATAAAACTGTTCTTATCAAATGATGGCATGTAACACAAGTCTTCCAACATGCTGTGCCAAGTGTTATTAATCAAATTCATTTGTTTACTTTCCTTGTTTGTAACAGGTTACATTTGTCCATGGTCTGATGTCGGCAGTTGTAGACATATTGTACTATCACAATACTATACTACTTGTAGATAAAATGATAAAATAAGCCTCTATAATTGCTACGAACAATGTTTAATTATTGGTATTTTTAACAATTTTACAATTTCCAATGAATGTATTGTTTGTTGTCTGTCTGAAAACACAATCAGTGTTTTGCTAAGGGCGGTAAGTAGGTAAAATGTACTGGGGTACGTCATTTTGCCTGAGTTTCCAAACAAAATTACCATAGACTCTATGGGGGAACACTGCCAATTTTACCCCTTTCTTTCTGTTTTTATTGATTCCCAATCCTTAGCCAAAAACACTGATAATACCATTGTGACACCTAGTGCAGGTTTAATAATTTATACAGTTCTAAAATCATATATTCAACTTACGTGTCATCTTAAAGTGGTCATTATTGAAACCTATATCATCATCATCTGTGGATGTAACTTCTCCAAGTTCATTGCCTTCTTCGTCAAAGAGATCATCACTTTGGAAAGTATCTAAATTAATGTCATGGGTCAACCTGTTCGATTTTTTATTGGAAGTGATACAATACAAATGAATGTGAGTTCTTTGTTCTTGTCTGTGTTCTGTTACTATCTATCAATATGTGCATCTTCAGTAGGCAATCATGCACAATTATGCTGACATCACAACAGGATGAACTGAACCTTTTACAAACAGGGAAAGTAAACAAAATGAATTGGATTTATAACAATTGGCACAGCATGTTGGAATTACAGAGACTTGTATAACATTTACACACCATGGTTTGATAAGAACAGCTTTATGGCCTTTTTATGTGTACATGAAATGCCAGGCGAACTGGAAAATTTGTTTGTGAATGTCAACTACTATGTAAAAGTGGCCATATAACTGTTCTGATCAAATAATGGAATGTATTACAAGTCTCTGTACTTCTAACATGCTGTGTCAAGTGTTATTAATCCAATTTATTCGTTTACTTTCCTGTTTGTGACAGGTTCCATTCATCCATGGTCTGATGTCGGCAGTTGTAAATAAACAACTGCTATCGACTGTATAGCGGTGTCATGTTATAGTATATATGTAGTGTCCTACAAACATATGTACAGGGTATGTGTGAGTAGCAAACCATTGTTGTGAAAGTCAACAAAAAACTCAATATTTACATTTTGCAGTAATTTGGGTAACAATGGTCTGAGTTCACATAACATTGTTATTACATTCAATAAGATTGACAAACTGTACAACTGTACACTGTACAGACAATTTTCAAATTTGTATCAAAAAGGTGTTTTGGTGGCAGCCTACCTGTAGACTTGAGAACGGCTATCGCTACACTATTCCGATATCATAAATTGACATTTTGAATTTAGTGAAAATATTTTTAAAAATTCAAAATGTCAGTTACGATAGCAGAATAGTGTACATATAGTGATAGCCGTTCTCAAGTCTACAGGTAGGCAGGTAGTTTTTGAGTAAAATATCTGAATGTCTCCCCCCCCCCCCCCCATGACGTTAAAGGTCTTTGCAGACCATATTTTATGTGATTTTAGTATAAGGTACATCACATAAAATATATATATATATATATATATATATATATATATAATAACAATTTTCATGATGAAAATGTAATTTTTCATGACGATACGTAAACAATTTAAAATGTCCGGGTTGGTTGTTTTAGTACACATTTGGTAGCATACACAATTGGATTCGAAATAAAATGTACGCTTTTGTCATTGTCGAGTAAATTCTAATAAAAATACATGATAGATTATTTGGATAGATTTTCATTTTTTACCTCAGATACGTTCTGACTAGTGCACTGGCACACGTTTTAATAACGAGCGAGTTGTATTATTGTTTGTTGAATCAGCTTGGGTGGGTACGAACTTACATGAATAACCGATTTACACAATAACAATGGTATCGCCCGCATCGCTAAGTCTATTGTTATTAATCTAACACTTCATATATAACAGTGATGATGAATATTATCACAGACGAATATCAGAGAGTACAAGACGAGATGGAGCAGTAGTCACGTTATCGTTTAGCTGGCAAACACACACAATTCAGTATAAATCAACAATAACAAAGTAATAACGTATCAAGCACTCCCTTTTCTAAAAAAGCTAGACAAAATTATTTCATATTAGTCAATTTAACTTACCGGTATGAATTGATGTCCGATGCATATCTGTTGTTCGCCATTTTGTCTAAAAACCTTTCCTTTCACTGTACATAATTATAGAACGTCATTCGTAAACGAAATTACGATGGAATGTTAAAATCATCAACGAAAATTGTAATTAATCTACACATAAACTAAATACTAAGTACTATGATTTCTTCCAGATATTGCGTCTAACAGCATTTATGAAAAGGATAGTCCTGATCAAATTCAATGGACTACATTTAGAGACTGAATGTTCGTTACCGGGGATTTGATTTGCGCCCCCAACGTCACCATCATCATCAGATCGATTTACGGCTTGGAGAGTATACGTCGAATGTTATTCATAAAAAATGGGGGTTTTTTACAAACAAAACTGACCTTATTTTTCAGTTACATTTTCTGAGGCCGAAGGGCGTGTTTCTTTAATGGTGGTCGCATAACCTTACATATATTTTTGACAACGAAATTCAAATTGTAAGATGTGAACACTATCAATGCCAACATTTAAGAAAGACAAAGGAACGTCTTAATTAGTCTATTAATTAATTAATTGGCTATTTTTTTAACAGGCGATAACATCTCTTAGGCCGTCTTTGTCGGAATAAGCCTGTCTACGTCACAGACAGTGATTTGGCTTCGCTTGAATACAAGGTATTGAATGCTATTACGAGTTTGATTATGAAAACTAATAGATGATGGCAAAAGAAATATGCATGTAATACAACTTGATAAGAAATAATGAAGACACAAGGTATACGTAGTCACTTGGTTACTATATTTATTCATGCTGTGTCTATTTACCATTTTCCACCAAGTTATACTCAGTCTGGTACTTGGATATAAAAACTCCATCGAACTTTTACACTGCTGAATTTTTTAGTTTTTTTAACTGCACGAAGATATATCGTAATGAAAAATCTAGCCGTACAGTAACCTATGCATAAATGCATACACACTCAGAGAATATTATGATACATGAATACAACATGTATTACACACACGTGCGCGCGCGCACGCACGTACGCACGCACGCACACAAACACACACATACATACATACATACATACATACATACATACATACATACACACACATACATACATACATACACACACACACACACACACACACACACACACTTTGACGTACATGTAACTTCTTAATAACAAGTAAATACATACATCGTATAATTATGTACATGAACCTCAACAGACCTTAACAGTGAAACATAACATATCAAAATCAAATTAGGACCATGCATGTGAGCGAACAATACTGAAAACTGTCACTCCCATCCTTCTCCACTTACTTCAACGATTCCTTCAAATTTCTAGTTTCGCCATTACTTTGCATACAACTAAATCTACACAATGACAACTTATATCTGTAGTTATTAACTTCCGTGTAAATATACATTCTATTTATAATTGCACAATTTTTCCTGATTATCGAAGCCTGCTAAAAGCAATGATGTTAGAACATAATTACTGTGACGTAGTAATTATGACGTCACTACAGGTCTGATTAAATAAGACACAATCATGTAAATTTCCTTCAGATTAGTTAACCTGTCGTTGAACTTGAAAGACAACGTTGCTGAGAAATTAGTGCTAAATAGTTGAATAGCTCCACTCTGAAAAAAAGAGGCTCAAACTACTAGAATATCCTAGAACAGAGGCAGAATGTATCTCAACCCAAACTCCAGTGTTAGAATGCATTGCAAAACGTAGAATAAAAGTACATCAAACCTAAATAGTGGTCTGAGATCAAACACTGAATAAGCCCTACGCATGGCAGGAGAAACGTTAAAAATACAGTTCAAAGTTACTTACATCATAGACCCCCCACCTGGCGGAGGGTCTATCATCATAGACCCTCCACCTGGCGGAGGGTCTATGCTTACATGTACATACACACACGACCTCCACTCCTCGTCCATTTTACCTCAGACTACCACCGTTAGTGGTCCGAGATTTTACTGGTGGTTTTTTTTCTCTGTTCATATTCTAATGCATTTTACCCCTTATGGTTCATTTATACTTTTTCTTTGCGTTTTTTCTATCATATAATAATACTGTGTCCATGTTTAGTGACTTCGTAAAATGCATGTGGAATGTACAGTGTACTTGACAATGACGTAAACGTTGTGATTATCTTATCACCTCGTAATCATTGAACAGTTCGCGAAAGATGACTAGATTATCTGGTAGAGGGATTATAAAGATCAAAAGCTTTAGCTTGGAATTTTACGAAATAGAGTGGATATCAGGTAAATACGAAGGTTGTATGGCTATGAGTTGAATTTTATCAGGCGACTGTCCGTTCATCTGGTCACGGTACGTGTTTGATATTGGCAGCGAAGATACATGATTCAGCCTTGTGGACCTGATGAAAAATCAATCACTAACGCTTGATTTAATCCCACTGAAAGACAAAAAATAAATAAATAAATAAATAAATAGGCACAAACACACATACACAAATAAATAATAAATAAATAAATAAATAAATAAATAAATAAATAAATAAATAAAAGGGTCGGACTGGCGATGTGGTTTAATCAACATTGCGTTACTATTATATTTCATTCACCTGTCAGTTTGCCTTCATTTGTGACACTAAACCGTAAAAGTCAGATTGAGAACAGAACTTTGGTAAAACTTCTAACATTTTAAACCAAAGTCTCATACTGCCCTCTTTACTGTAAACAGGACGTACACCCCGTGAACATATCCTGTGGCGTGCGAGAAAGTCAAAATTTGGTCTTCACAAAATTGAATGTAAACTGTCGTAGTTGGGACCTTTATATCGACAGTTTACATATAGGTAGTAGTGAATACATACCTGGGAATCGTAGACCGGGTTTCTTAGTGAGAACTTCGACCAAGATCCATAATCTTCCTCACGAAGACGACCGTACCTGTCTTCAAACCTCCTGCAGAATGAAAAGGGTGGCATTGGCATAAAATAACTACGATGTAAAATAGACCCGCCATCAACGTTGGTGGACGGTCTATGGATGTGATAATGATCAACTATATAGTATGCAATGGCACCCAAGACGCTAGACGGTATAGGCCTAAAATTCTATTTTGTAACATCCCAGACAATCTGATTGTGACACTATGGTTGTAAGGGTATAATATGACTTTAAAAAAAATCGATTTTCCTCCCTTTATACCTGTCTTTATCAAATTTAGATCTAGAAACTCCACGGCTATTTATGTCAACTGAGTCGCTGTTTTACGAGTATGACTTACTTTCGCCTTCTGTACATCACAAATACTGCAACTACAATGCCAGCCAAGATGACTATGCCAACAATGATCCCTGCAAGAGTACCGCCTGATAACCCTCCATTCTCGTCCTCTTGTTCTTTCGTATTTGGAGTTGTATTACTAATGTTTTTTGTTGATGGCTGTTCTTGTGAGTTTGTCGTCTGAGACGGTGGAGAAGACTTCACAATTATGGTTGCAGTGGTGTTATCGGTGGTGGCGCTGCTCGCTGACTTAGTAGATTGAGAAGTCGCAGACTTGATTGTCGTTGCGATGGGTTCTTCTGATGTCACCTTGTCGCTAATAGGTGATTGATTGGTTGATTTATTAGTAATAATAGTTGTCGCTGCATTCGTACTTGATTTTGAAGTTATCACAGTCGGTTGCTGGCTTGTCGATGCCTTTGGTGAAACTGGTTTAGATGGAGTCGTTTCTTTAGTGCTGCTGCTGGTAGACGATGCAGAGCCTGTTGTCTGTTCAGTTTTATTTTGTGTGGTTGTCTCAGATGTGCTCTCTTGAACAGTGCCCGCAGTGGAAGAAACTGTTGTGCTTGTCTTAGCTGCTGTGCTTTGTTTGTCAGGACCTGTGGTGGCTGGCTCAGCTGTGGTACTTCTTTTGGCAGTAGTTACACTGTCGGTAACCGTTGTGGCACTTTCGGTAGCCTCATCAGTGGATGACTTTTCGGTGGTGACTTCCGCAGTGCTGCCCTCTGTACTCTTTTTGGGTGTCACACCTGATGTAGTTTTAGTTGTTGCAGTGTTTTGTAATGGTGTCGATACCTTTGTGGTTTTGACAGTCGAAGAAGGTTGTCCTGTTGTGTGTGAGGATGATGTGCTTGCTTTCGATGACGCATGGGTTGGTGTTGGTGAGGGTGGTCTTGGTGAGGACTGAACTACCTTAGTAGTTGAGTCAGTAGCATCATTTGTTTGACTACCTGCTGTTGTTGGTGGTGACTGTGTCGGTTGTTCTGTACCGGTACCACCATCACCTGAAAGGTAAACCAGGAAATGTCTTGGTCACTATGGTGCAAAGTATAAGTGATATAAACAGTATAAACATCATCAACACAAGAAAAGAATTTAGAAAGACTGTCGGCATTACGCAACGTATACGACACGGGATGCATTCCATCTCTCTCTCTCTCTCTCTCTCTCTCTCTCTCTCTCTCTCTCTCTCTCTCTCTCTGTGTCTATGTCTATCTCATTCTGTCTGTCTTTCTCTCGTTTGTCTAGTCAGACTGCTTTACCTTTCACGTATGCAGTAACAAATTCCGGGTCGTAAAATATGTCTCCATTATCTGATTTCTATATACCCCTAGTATATCAATGTATGTGCAAAGGGGAAATAGGGCAACACATCTATTCAGTGTTCCCCGGTAATGTTCTCCCGAGGACCATTAGCTACCCAAGCATCACATAATAATTGCATATGAATACGGTGTTTTGACATGCAAAGGTGGAGGTGTTTTTTTTTTGTCTTCCTACTGAACATTTCAAGTGTGTTGCTTGATAAGCTGATGGTTCTGGTTCTGTGGAGAACACTCATATACTGTTTGTGATCTGAATACGTGTTGTCCCTAAAGTACAGGTAACTCCAAATAAGACTGTGAGCATTGTTAAAAGAAAGTTACCTATCCATTAGACCATGAACAATGGAGTGGAGACATAACTAAACCGTATTGTTGACGTTTAGTTGAGTTGCAGTACTGGTATTATTGTAATTCAGGCATTGTGATTTATGAAAGACGAGTGGTTCGTATGTGACGTCACAATAACTGAGTTTGACCGTGGTTTGACCTTTCGTTCTCGTCCTATTTCCTGTTAGCAGTACTAGTATAGTAACATGTGATGTACGGTACCTATCAAACTGAACATTAATTAGCTTCCACTTTTTTAAGTTAGATATCTCCGCCCATACCTCCCTCATCAAACATTGTTTATGAATCGATGCAGTTCAAGTTGAATTATGCTAAGGGAAATGAGAAATAAAAACATTCAACAATTGGGCTTTTTCTTAAAACTTGGCCTTCTAAACTCGCACATTATTCCTTATATTACGTATACATTTTCATAGCTTGAAGTGTATGTCATTGACAGTTCCAACATACTACATTACCAGAGCTTTTCTCTTCCTACATGCATACAGAAATTGGATCTTCGCAAGACGGTGGGTTATTTGTGCCGCGAAGTCAGCATAGGGATGTATAACTTATAAGTCGACCTTTGGACCGAGCCTGGCTCCGTGTCAGTGGTCAGTAGATCTGCTGCGTGGGACGCCATGATTGCGAAACATTGTCTGAACTAAGAGACAGTTGGCACATGGAATGCACATCCATAGTTGGAACAGGGAGGAGATACGTCGACTTACTTACGTAACCTTGATGACAAAGAGTAACACGACAAGTAGCTATGTATAGAGAAACATTAACAAATGTCTCTTACGTAATTAAACCACTGTTAGACTATTCCTGACTCATTCATTTACAATGTTACCAACTTAATTTTCAATCATGTCCTAACAATACAACTTGACATGAAAAGTCAAATTTTCCAACAATGAATGTGATTTACATACAATATATATAACACGGATCGTGGACACAATAAAACAGTAAAATTTGGCGTGTTCACTGCACTGGTGACTAAACGAAACTTGGTAACTGCACTTATGTATAACTTTCAAAATGTTTTTGTATTGTTTTACAGGTGTACCAAATCACGTGATCTGAACTTATGTTGGATTTGTTATATTAGTATATTACATGAGTTCTGAATGTTTACAAAGTATTACAGTTCATCTCCACGTTCTTGGCAGTTGTCGCTGCCGTGTTGTCTCGTGACTGTATTGTCATTTCGCATGGTATAATGGTATGTGGGCTTGGAAGGTGTTCGGTACATTGATTGTAATTCCCTCGGGCAATACTTCCCAACTCACCTGCCGATACAAACGTGACAAGGACGAAAATAAGACAGACAGTTGCCTTCATTGTGTTATATGTTGTTACACCAGTGGTCCTGAACCAGGTTCTGCTACAAATCGCCACGTCCGCCTCGTGGAATATCACCAAACACGGAACTGGATAGTTACTGCCGTGACCTCAATGATCAAAACTTCTGCGTAAGCGTATGAGATGGTTAACTTATGCTAATGAGGTCATGTGACGTCATGCTCTGTTCGAGACAGGGCGTGATAGTACACGAGTGTGGATGCAGCCATTATGATGCAGCGCAGTATCATGTAGTGCGACGCGACGCCGGGACTGCATATCCCCGGCATGTTTGCGTAGTGCCGACGTCATATCATGCATAAGAATGTTTATCTGTCTACTAATTACTAAATTTCACAGAGTGGTAAAACCTGACGAACTGATGCAGAATATTATCAATACGAAACTACTCTGAAACAAACTTGAAATAAAAAATTAAATGAAAACTTGAAAAACAATTCCGGGAATTAACTATGAGTCAATGTTCGTAGAAATTTAGAGCATCAATCAACTCATATAAAAACGGAAATAAACGAAAAATGGATGACTTCACATACATGTATATAGACTGCGCCTCGGAAATAAACTATGTAAACTTTTTCTAGGGTGAGTATGGGTCACAAACAATTTCAGGGGCTTCTAATTCAAAATTAGATTATCAAAATTAGATTATCAATACTAGCATATCATGGATATGTTATGTCCAGGAAACCTCCTTTAAGCAAGATACTTTTGTCTTGGATGAAGTACATCATGTGAATGCACTATCTTCGCCATGTTTTTTATATCCATAGTAACGCAAAATGCCTAATGTCAACTCAATACCCTAGTTGACGTCAGAGGTTGACGTAATACTGCTATACACGATATGCTATTAATATTTGACGAGTATTAGCACTCAGTTCCCCATTGAAGTCATCACATTGATAGAGCAAGGCGTTTTGTATTTCATGTCGTTAATAATAGTCGTCTAATGGGTATCGTAACTCGGAAATTATTATAGTTGTCACAAACTTAACATGAGCACGCCCTCTGAGTTGACTTTGTTGTAGATGAACAGCAGTGTAATCTGACACATAGCACCATATATGACAAGACGTGTGTAATTGTACCGTGAATGAAAAAGTTCATTTTGAAACCCAGAAAATGTGCAATAAAAATTCAGAATATGTTTATTAAAGTTATGGATTTTTGACAAAAAACAAAAGTTTATTAGCGACAACTGTTGCCCAATTGAGGGCGCACAACCATCCGATTTGAATAGGCGACGAGCTCAAGGGGATCAAGATTCTTGGATATCTGGACAAAATACAGATTTTCTGTAATAAGGACATTATATTGCCGCAATCGATACATGTACGGAGCAAATAGAAATACGAGCAACTGGCGACTAGAAATATTCTACCGTACCGTATAAACTGACACAGCTTTCTGAAAAAAATACACTGTCCAGGCTTAAATCCCTCGTTGTCAACATGTTCAGCTTTTAATCCGCCGAAACCCCTCCCCCCTACCACCACTGACATTTTCCAACTAAGGCCTAAAAAAAATAATTGTTTGGTTACGGTTACCCGACCCCACGTAGCTTTTCACTGCCGACCCTAAACTTGTTTTATGTATTCGAGAAAAAATTTATAAAATCGCAAAATTGTAAAAGTCTCTCAAGAAATAGTGGATGTGAAAACTGACACCAACGTAAAAAGACAAAATAAAACTGTTCTTCCAATCTGTAATGGCTGTACATCTGGTAAGAAGAAATAAACAACACAGAGACCATTTGGAAAACAATGGAAAACCTGAACTAGACACTCACACAGAAAAAAATAATAAAATAAAATAAAAAATCTACCTACCCCACCTATTCTAAAATTGGGAGTAATCCGCGGAACCACACAATTTTTTTATTTGGCCTAAACGGAAATACCTGTGAACAAAAAACGAAAGAATTGTTGCCTGTCTGAGGGCGCACAACCTTTCGATTTGAGTATTCTGGCCACATGTTCTGAACTTGTTTCCTCTGATCAATCATGAGAATTTTGAAATTTCGATTGAAGTCACTCGTAAGACACCACTTTCCTGTTCGAAATGCAAGCAACAAGACGCGTCGACTAATTACCAATAATACTAATTGAGTAGCATATCGGGTTACCACATGTACAGGTGTTCACGTCGATTTATCAATATTTGCAAATTGTATATTCTTT